>NC_090749.1:16489651-16532151 GCF_036898095.1 Palaemon carinicauda
ACCCTTCTAAGGTAATTTGCATAATTATCAAAGTTATTACGTATTATGAAATTGTCGTAGAATGGTGCAACTTGTATAGGTTATTTTTTTTTTAGTTAAAATGTCGTTCATCACCACGAGGACCATTTTACCGCGAGTGCCCCTTTTTCATTTTTTTTCATTTTTTTGCCAAGTCATTTTTCCGTAAGATATTGCCAAATAGTGTCGTAAAACTTTTGCTTTTCTAGTGTTGGAAAGTGTGTCTAGATCAGTGCTTCTCAACCTTTTTCTGGGGGTAGCCCCCTTCAATCCAATGCAAGTTCTTGTGGCCCCTCCATGCCAACTTGAGTTCTAAACCCCCCCTCCCCCTTGCGCACCCGCCATCTGTCCATTACTTTAATACGCCTAGGGAAATAGGTATATTAATGGTTCTGGTTTGAATAGTACCATGTACTCACAACAGTAATTTCAGGCATAAATCAAATAATATTAATTGGAAATATATTTTATTTGAATACTTATCTATTTACAAAAGGAATACATGTAGGTAAAATTGGCTTCATCTTGAGAGGTTTCAGTGGGATCACTGTGACTGATGCAAGGCTGCCAACTTGTCAATATTTGGATTGAAAGCTGTCAGAGATGTAAATTGCCCCCCCCCCCCTTTTTTTCTGTGTCAAGGCGATTTCGTGTCTTTGACAGCAGGTACATCACCCGACTGAAATCAGTCTCAACCAAGTAAGACGTGGGAGAGGCAAGTAAGAGAAACTTCACATCTTTCCAGAGTATTGGGTACTTCTTATACACATCTTCATTCATCCACAGCTTTTGGTGTCCTCCACGCTTGAACCTTGCTTGAGCTGTTGTGTTATTCTAAAGTTCAATGAGACTTTCTTGTAGGGTGACATCAACTTCGGATACATCAGCAATGAAGGGATCCACAAACTAGTGTGGTACAGTCATTTGGAGTAGGTCAGAGAAGCAAGTTTCCATATCATTGTGCAACTGCTTCAGATGGCCAACATACACTGCTAGGTCATCATCAAGCAGCTCGGTGGATATAACTGCTATGGAAGGAAACTGTGCGAACTCTCGTCTTCCAAGGTTCAACCAGAACAGTTGAGTTTCCTTTAAATGCAGTAATTGCCTCCTTGCAGGAACACAGGGTGGAGTTATTTCCCTGAAGCTCTTTGTTCAGAACATTTAGCTTTGCAAATATGTCAGACAGGTATAAGATGTCACTCTTTGCATTAACAAGTTTATATATTTTGTGGGTCTTAAATTTTCTGTGGCCCCCTCATGGCCCCCCATTTTTCAAATTTTGCCTTGTGGCCCCTGAAAAAGTCTCATGGCCCCCAAGGGGGCCATATGGCCCACATTGAGAAACACTGGTCTAGATGATCTGGCTACCCATGCGTGACTTTGTTTTTGTCAGATACGAAGTAGTTATTGGTATATTGGGTATTTAACTGCTGTTGCCAATTTCTGTTTTTTTTCAATATTTGTAAAAATTTACTACGTAGTAAGGAATTGCCGTATATTATTGATTTTATTTTCATGTTTATGTGTTAGAAAGTGTGCCTTGATGGTTGGGCTAACACGTGCATGTCTTTTTTTTTTATCTGAGATGCCGTATATTAGCATGTTGGGCATTTTTCTGCGAGTGCCCCTTTTTATTTGTTTTGCATTTTCTTGCATAGTCATGTTATCGCAAGGAATTGGCAAGTAGTGTCGCAAAACTTATATTTTTATAGTGTTGGAAAGTGTTTCTAGTTGATCTGGCTACCCATGCCTATTTTTTTTTAGCCAGATATAGCGTATATATAGGTATGTGTTCGATTTTCCTGTGATTGCCATTTTTTCGTTTTTTCCCATTTCTTTCAAAATTACTACGTACTAAGGAACTATCACAGAGTAATGATTCATTTAAATGTTTATTTGTCGGAAAATGTGCCTTGATGGTTTGCCGAGCACGTGGCTGAAATTTTTTTTTCTGAAATGCGTAAAATAAAATGTTGGCAATTTTTCTGCGAGTGCCCATTCTTATTTGTTTTGCATTTTTTTACTTAGTCATGTTATCATAAGGAATTGGCAAGGAGTGTCGCAAAACTTATATTTTTATAGTGTTGGAAAGTGTTTCTAGATGACCTGGATACCCATGCCTATCTTTTTTTTCAGCCAGATATGGCGTATATATAGGTATGTGTTCGATTTTCCTGTGATTGCCATTTTTTCGCTTTTTCCCATTTCTTTCAAAATTACTACGTACTAAGGAACTATCACAGAGTAATGATTCATTTATATGTTTATTTGTCGGAAAATGTGCCTTGATGGTTTGCCTAGTACGTGGCTGAATTTTTTTTTTTCTGAAATGCCGTATATTAGAATGGCCATTTTTCCGCGAGTGCCCCTTTTTATTTGTTTTGCATTTTTTTGCTTAGTCATGTTACCGTAAGGAATTGGCAAGTAGTGTCGCAAAACTTATAATTTTATAGTGTTGGAAAGTGTTTCTAGATGATCTGGCTACCCATGCCTATCTTTTTTTTTAGCCAGATATGGCGTATATATAGGTATGAGTTCGATTTTCCTGTGATTGCCATTTATCGTTTTTTCCCATTTCTTTCAAAATTACTACGTACTAAGGAACTATCACAGAGTAATGATTCATTTAAATGTTTTTTTGTCGGAAAATGTGCCTTGATGGTTTGCCTAGCACGTGGCTGAATTTTTTTTTTCTGAAATGCCGCATATTAGAATGTTAGCCATTTTTCCGCGAGTGCCCCTTTTTATTTGTTTTGCATTTTTTTGCTTAGTCATGTTACCGTAAGGAATTGGCAAGTAGTGTCGCAAAACTTATAATTTTATAGTGTTGGAAAGTGTTTCTAGATGATCTGGCTACCCATGCCTATCTTTTTTTTTAGCCAGATATGGCGTATATATAGGTATGAGTTCGATTTTCCTGTGATTGCCATTTTTTCGTTTTTTCCCATTTCTTTCAAAATTACTACGTACTAAGGAACTATCACAGAGTAATCATTCATTTAGATGTTTATTTGTCGGAAAATGTGCCTTGATAGATTGCCTAGTACGTGGCTGAATTTTTTTTTTTCTGAAATGCCGTATATTAGAATATTGGCCATTTTTCCGCGAGTGCCCCTTTTTATTTGTTTTGCATTTTCTTGCTTAGTCATGTTACCGTAAGGAATTGGCAAGTAGTGTCACAAAACTTGTATTTTTATAGTGTTGGAAAGTGTTTCTAGATGATCTGGCTACCCATGCCTATCTTTATTTTTAGCCAGATATGGCGTATAGATAGGTATGTGTTCGATTTTCCTGCGATTGCCACTTTTTCGTTTTTTCCCATTTCTTTCAAAATTACTACGTACTAAGGAACTATCACAGAGTAATGATTCCTCTAGATGTTTATTTGTCGGAAAATTTTGTTTACTTCTTTTTTGATTGAATATCATCAAATTTTTTTAGCTAAAATATTATATTGTTTTACATTTTTTTTTTCGATTTTATTTCCCTTCAAAAAAATTTTTTTGGGTCAGAATTTTAATTTTATAGTCGTAAAATAATCGACAATTATCCAGCAACCCACCATACAATTTTTATGCATATCCAAGAATAATTAGATTAGTAAATAACACCTTGAAATTGACATACCCTTCCTACATTTCAAGTGGCAGATTAGGGAGTCTGAGTCAGTGTGGTTGGCGGCCATTTTGTGGACATATCCGAAGCGTAAGTTGCCCTATCTATATATATTCTTGTTCCCTATAGAATTTGTGATATTTTGGTATATTTTTACCTGCATAAATATCATATTATATATTAAATATATGTATTTTTTTACGAAATTTCTAAGTACTCAAAAAATTACCTTTAGATATGGCCCCTGATATAAATGTAATTTACAAAATAATGAAAATTTTTTTTTACATATTTCTATTTTAGGATAACATGTTTATTCCCTAAAAATATTAGCCACTTCCTATTTCATTTTGGTACCCAAAAAAAATTCATGAAATTTGGACAAATTTTTTGGGCCAAAAAAAAGTTACCCTTTTTTTTCTCATTTCAGATCTTCACCTCCATGGGTCTGACTCCATCCAAATACATCAAGATGTGTCCTAAACATTCAAGAATCAATTCCTAAAAGGATTTGTGTATATATGTATAAACTTTTTTTTTATGAATTTTTATGTAAGGTCTTTTTTTCTACTTAATTTTTTAAAATATTTATAATAAATAGTTTTTCTGCAGATGAGTAGTATTTATCTTTACAGTTGTTTTAAGCATTCATTGAAGTTATTTTTGGCAAAAGAAAAAAGGAGGTTACTGCAAAAACTGATTTTTCAAGAATTTTTTTTGGCGTCGGGGTCGCGCGCATCCGAGTATACCCTTAAAGGGGTGTCCGAGGAGCGTACCTATCCAGGGGTAATACAGCCGACTAGTGGTCAGCAGAATTTTGGGATTATATGTTTTAAGGAATTTTGTTTGGTAGGGTACAAAAGGTTTATGCTTTTATTCCTGAGTAGCCTATATAATACATAAATATGAAATCTTGAAAAAATGCTTTTTTTTACAAACCTATGAATTAACACCCAAAGCTTATAGGAAGAAGTTTAGGAGTTGGACAAAACAAGATAAGCAGAGATATGTAGAATTTAGTAGAGAACAATCAGATTAGTTTATTAAATGGTGTAAAGCAGTGAGTAAAGGGATGGTTTTGATAGATTAAGAGAAACTGTTATAATTGAACAGTTTAAGAATCTTGTTAGTGAGAACATTAAGGTTTACTCAAATGAAAAAAGTTTATCTGCCCTTTGCAGAAAAGCCTAATGTGTTGATGGTTATGTACTGGCCCTCAAAGAGTCTAGGTGTAATGATAAAAGGTTTAATAGATCATAATAATAATAATAATAATAATAATAATAATAATAATAATAATAATAATAGGAAAGTGGGGAATATGAGAAAAGGAAGAGTACCCCTGTACAATCGAGTTTATAGCTCAAAGGCAGGTATTCGGGAAGGGAAAGATTAAGGAAATAGGGAGAAAGAGAAGTAGAGGAGAAGAATAAAAGAGAGGGGCAGACCCTCTTGCGATATTAGAGAATTGGTATTATTATTGTTTTAGTTAAGACTATAGGGATACAGATAAGCATAGAGGTATTGATGATGGAGATCAAAGGTCTAATTTTGATTTGTATATCAAATCTCAAAGCAGTACTTTTAATACCAATTGTATTACTAGCAGTTCTGTAGTATGTAATTATTATAAGAAACCAGGTCACACAGTGCCCGAATGTTTTAAGTTAAAAAGGGAAGAAGATAAAAGTGTGGCTCTTGTAACTCTACCAAAGTCTCGTTATGGTGTGCTACCAGTAGAGGTTAACAGTATAAATGACCACGTTTTTTGACAGGAAGGCTGTTAATTTCAGTGTTTGTTCCAGACCTGTTGATAAGGTTTACAAGCCATACACTGCTAAGAGGTTTGTTGCTGTTGGTGATGGTTCACTACACCCTGTTTGTATCATATGTGATACTGGTTGTGCCCTGTCACTCGTTTAGAGGATGCTGTCCCTGTGAATGAGCATTTCTTTATTGAGAAGTATGCTCCCGTTCATGGGGTTGGTGCCCATGTTAGTGTTCCCTTGCATCATATAGATCTTCAATGTGACTGGCTATTTGGCCCCGATGTTGTTGGTATGGACTGGGAGTTTTTGATACTTCTCATAACTACTGTACTTTTATGCCAGAAGTGTTACGAATGTGAGGTCAACAGGATGGTTGTAGAGTGGATTCCTGGCACCTGGCTATTGCGTAATGTTTACAGTATTGTTCCCCATATTATAGGACATGTTCGGTTCTGTGCAGATTGCCCTGCCTGCAGCATGACACGGGCTCTTGTCATTGGACAGCCCGTAAGAGTATATTAATCTGGAAAGAGATGGTCTCCCAAAAGAGGCTGAAACTGCAACATTAAAGAGCAGAGGGTGTGTTTTGAAAGGGTAAATTGAACATGAAATGGTGGAGGAGGAATTACTTGAGGAGGGATTTGACATTAGACATGAAAGGTGGGGGGGGGGGGGGGTGAAAAGGGGACTCCTTTCTAGGTCCATGAAAAGAAACGTTTTAGTCAGAAAAAAATTTTGATAGCAGCAAGTCCCAGTAAGTAGGAGAGACTGTGAGAGGAAAGAAGTTTTTTTTTCTTTAGTCAGAGAGAAAAGGAGAAGGTTTAAGCAAATAAGCTTATCCCTGCTCGGTGATTGGCAGCTGAAATTGTTGCAATAACTGCATGAAGGTGGGAGTACTGATTAGAGACAGGACTCGGGTGAGAATTTAAAGGCAATGGGGATAAGGTCTTCTAAGGACATAGACTCAACTTTTTGAGTCAGGGATTGAGGTGGGTTGGAGGATGTGGGTTTAGGAAGTGGTGCCGGTTGCGGCTGGGGGGCTGATACAGTAACAGTTTCAGTAGGCGGCTGTCGTTGTCTCTTCTGGCGGGGAGGTTGCTGGTCTTTAGGTGGCTGGATTGTAGGTGGTTTATGTTTTTTGGAGAGGAAGTGTTCTTCATTACAGCTATCTTCTTCAGTCGCTCTGGGCAGCACCTATTCAAAGCATGGTGAGGCCTGGAGCAATTGGGGCACTTGGGTTTTGTCTGCTTGCCTTCTTTGTCGGCTTTTATGCACACTTCTATGCAGTGGCGCTGGCTTCATACACTGCAGATGAGGGGGCCTTTGCACTCCTCCTTGTGATGGCCGAAACGCTAGCACCTGTAGCATCTAAGAGGCTCCGGTGTATACTCTTCGATGGGGAACGTCCCCCAGACTCCAAGATCCAGTGAGGAGGGCACTGGACCGTTGAAGGTGGCTATGAGTCTTTTTACAGGGACGTCGTCTTTACCCATACAGCATACTGTACAGTCGATATTGCTGCATGAGGTGGCTCTGGAGATAGGCATCATTATAAAATACCTAGTGATCACTGCTTTCCTCCGGATGAATGCAGGGTCCAGCAGTGTTAAAGATGGCTCCTCCTGGAAGGATCTGGCTGTCTCGAAGGTCTTTGGGGATGATTATTAAATCACCTTCCCCATTTGGTCCGCTAGTGAGCTGCATGCCAGGCTTTGCAGCCATGACAGCAAATTAAGCATAAGAGATGGAGCTGTCCGACTGTAAATGTCGAAACTTTGGCAGAGGTTTCTTTGGCTGTGAAACTGGAATGGTTGCAGCAATGGTTGAGGCTTCTTATAGGAGTTTGGTAAGGAACTCTGTGCAGTTGCAGTACGCTGAATAGTTCCCCTGGGTCGCAACAGGTTCAGTCTCCATGACATTGGAGGGCTCAGGCGCCAAGGTAGGAAGGGTGGCTGCTGCTGCACCTGACTGCTGTAGAGTTGTAGGGACTGACAAGGAAAATCTCTCAATCCTTGGAGTCACCAGTGGCGATGGTGGGGCTGGTACTGGCACTGGTGAAGGCCGTTCATGGCTCTTCCTTCTTTTGGGAGGGGGTGTAGTCACTTCCCTGGTAGATGATTTTGCAGTCCTGAAATACTTTAGGACCTTGGTAGAGGCAACTATGCTTCCCTCGCAGCTGCACCTGACATGATGGTTAATCACGGTTTTGTCTTCCACGTTAGTTATTCAAAGGCCTACAGTGTTAAACAGTAAACATGTCGATTCTGATACGAAGTGCAACAGTTGCAGTCACATTCAGTATCGTTGTAACAGTCCCTGCAGTGTCGGTCAGCTTCTGGATACAAGTCCCATGACCAGTCTCCAATGTAAAAAACGGACATAGTGGCGATACTCTACGGTGACCCCAATGAGAATTTTACCTAGAGCGGATCACCAGGAGAGAGAAGAGCTGTTGACGGTGCGGGAGCTCAGTTGCGACTGATGAATAATAGGACAGGGGGAGGCAGAAACGAGAGAAACCTGACTGAACACTGCTCGTGTTTGGAGACATTCTTCGGCTATACCGTCTGTGACTCTGGACTTTAGTGAGACACACACCGATAACGTATTTTGAAGAAGACAAAGAAGACTGAATCAACATTCATCATTAGAAGCAGAAGACATATTTCTTTTTGTCAACATTTTATATC
Organism: Palaemon carinicauda; assembly: GCF_036898095.1. NCBI lineage: Eukaryota > Metazoa > Arthropoda > Malacostraca > Decapoda > Palaemonidae > Palaemon > Palaemon carinicauda. Next base: position 16,497,747 of record NC_090749.1, read on the forward strand.
TGAAACTACTACATGCCATCTGTCCCTTGCTTTACAAAAGTTTGGAAAGTCAGCTCATCCTACTTGGTACCAACTTTGTATATTTATCCAATAGTTTAGGTGTGCTGTGAGCATTCGGTGGATTTTTGTGTAATGCTGTAAATATCTACAATATGATAAATCTTAAATATAGTTTTATTTTCAGTTTGCTGGCTATTATTTTCATATTGCTGTTAATATTTTGCTTATTATATAGTAAAGTTTATTGGTACATTTTACATAATCTACACCGTGTACAATAGTTGAACGTAACATTAATCCTTCTACTTGGTATACTTCTGTGAGTGATATACCAGATAAATTTTACCTCTGAGGTATCAACGGAGTTTTAACCTCAGAGCAAATATCCCAAGAGATATCGTGTATAAATCAGGGACGTGTTAATAACAAGCCCTAGTTATCCCTCTCCAAATTGAGTTAACCTTGTCTCGAAGGATAAGGTAAGGGCAGGATATGTGGGCAAGAAAGCCGTTACAACTCCTGATCTCAATGTGCTACAACTGACATGTTTCCTGTTGATCCACTTCCCTTCGCAGTCGCCGTCTTTGTCGGTCGCTTGGAGAGACTCTGCCTGTTTTTCTTGGCTTTTTTTAATGATTTTCGATTTTGGATGCTTCAGCTTCTTCCTCATTGACTAAGTTAAATACTCCTTTTTCGTTTCTTGGAAAATATCACGTCTCCAGCCAGTGTTTTATTTGATTTGAACGATTTTATTTTTTTGAGGCTGGCATGCGATCAGTGCCATTGCATCATGTTCCATATCGCTCAGAAGTGCTTAGTTATTTCGTCATATCACTGGAAGAATATATTTTACATTATTCTTTTAAGGTGCGGTATGTTTATGGTATTCCCACATCATTCCTTGGTGTTTCTTGGGTGTTTTTATCAGCATTGACTTGGGGCCTCATATGCTAGCTAGCTGCCATGCCTGGTAAATTTTCTCTCATGCATCATCCCCTTCTTCTTTCACCTAACCTCACTGGTTAGGTGAGGCTCTCTATCCTTCCATGCTGTCGATTTGTCATGGCAGGGAGCTGCGATCTTGAAGGCCATTCTGGGAGTTGGCTAGTGTTGTCAGATGCCTTAGGGTGGCTGTTTTCATTTTCCACTTAGCCTATATATTTAGCAAGGTGGCACAAGTATGGGATGTTGTTCCCTGTGTCTACTTAGTTTTACATATTGGAATGCTTTACCAACTGTTCTGATGCTAATTAGTAGACCCCCTTGTGTTGCCTTAACCATTATTATGCCTGGTTATGAGGACTTATCCTCTGTGCCCTCACTCAGACCACCTGGAACACTATAGCTGTTCTAACGTTGCTGTTGGACCTTCCTGTTATGCCTCTTCACCATTTTCTTAGTCTCCCATCACCACACCATGCCTACTTATAGGCTGTCTTTTCTGGCCCTAGAAAGGTGAGATTTTCTCCTCCCATGGTCAAAAGCTCTCTGCTGCCTTAGAGACCACCCTTAGGTGTTATCTCTGCCCCTTCCCTTCCTAGTTAGATCATAACCTGACTGTACTGGGTACTATGTTCCTCTTGTCTAGTCATCTTACCCTAGCTTTTGAGCTTTCCCTTACCCGTTGGGTAGGCTAGGCTTGCCTGCACAGTTCTCCCCATGGCCTAACCCTATCTAGGTGTAGAGTTGTTATCCCTTGGGGTCCTCTTTTGCTGCCTTGCCAGTGCCTGTTCTATGTCTGCAGCCACACTTCCTGTGCTATGTCCCTCATGCTATGAAGTCTTGACTCCCTTGCCTGGTTAGACTATCTAGACAGAGGTGTTGCCTACTCTCTCTGCTTCCTGTATTGTCCACTTCAGTTCTACTAGCACTGGCTGTGTGTTAGCTATAGGTCATTCCATCTGCTGCCTCAGCTGCAGCCTTATCCCACATCTGAGGAAAATTGTCCTCTTGAGTTGGTCGATTGGATCCTCCCTGGTTGTCAGGACAAACTTTGAATTTCTAATTCTTAGTACCCTGGCTGTCTTGTATGGCTCTCACTATCTCACAGGCTATACCCCCTCTTTTCATAAGTTAATGATAACGATCAGGGTTCGACAGGTTCATTTATCAGCTGCCTTTCATTCCTGTACTTCCCCTAAGTGTGGACCCTTCCCTATGGGATTGTTCAATCTCCCACTGTTGACATTACAATGCGTCTACCGCCTTGTGTTGACATGCCTGGGATATTGGCAGGTCAGTCTTTTATTGGCTACTAGAGTCGCCTTAATAAAGCTGCTGCTGCCTTGGGGGCAGCTGTTGCTGGTCTAAACAGTATGAGGAGTGAACTTGCCATCTTAGGTTGTTCCGATAGACATACTCTGGAGGTTCTGGTGTCCCTTTGATGTGAACCTTTCCTTCATATTCCTACCACACTGTTATTATATTTAGCTTCATAAATCTCTATAGATTTCCGAGCTGTTTGACATATGTTCTGATTATGTTCAGTCTTTAGCCATTTTATAGGCAGTAGGTTCATTTAATTTAGGATGGGTTCTGTGAAACTTATTTTTAGAAAATATAATTTTTAATGATATGTACTCATTGTAATGTCTCTTCTTTACAGGTTGCTGATGACATGGAGTGCTCAACGGTCACCTGTACCAGGCAGGTTAAGTCGCCCGTGGCCACAAGACCTACCGGAAAAATGCTGATTGTCGTGTTTCCAAGGTATCTTTCCAACAGATTTGTTGCAATCTGGGAACCTACGAAATGCCAGATTTGCACGGATCTCCTTCACGCTGGCTTCTATGCCACTAACGTTTCCTTGGATGTTCGAGATCAAATTTGGAGGGTGCTCTGACACTGGGTAAGAGGCTTCCAGAAGAGCTCTCAAGAAGATGAGTCTTATCCTCCTTCTCTGGAACTGAAGAATCTTCTCTTTCCATTGGCTGAGGTCACCTCTGTGATTGGTAATCAGTTACCAACGGTCCAACTCCCGACAGTATCCGCAAATCATGCAGATGAGGAAGTTCGAGACGCTCTGTAAGTTATGAGTCTGGACGCTGACAACATGTCGACTACTTCTTTTGTGTCATCAGAGAGGGAGAGGATCCTGCTGACCACGGAAGCCTCAGAAGAGTCGTTGGATGTACATCATGTGAGTACAGCTACCAGTGCCTCTTTACTTTCCCCCATCACTGCTGCTCAAGCCCCAGCTTCCACCTCCACGCCAGTTCAGACTTTAGACAAACCTTCACTTCCTATAAACATGGAACTAATGGCGTTCATGAAAGCTTTTATTGAGAACCTAACCGCCAAATATGAACTCTGTTAAGCGTACCTAACAGCGAGGATAGTAGCTTTAAAAAAAAGGCACCTTTTTCTAAGGCTTCCCCAGCTTCGAGCTTATGGCCTTAACCGAAGGGTTCCTCAATATCGGGGATAGTTTGGGTTCCTAGCCAGTTTCGGACTTGGAATTCTTTCTATCAATCGATATTTTTCCTTACCTCTACATAAGGCTTAACTCGGAAGCGTCCATTAGTGATGATACGATCCCTAAGGAAACAATTCTCCTGGACCATAGCAAGGATCAATCCCTCTTGGTTAGGGAGTTAAAGATTGCTGAATTCACCAATACCAAACTTCCTGCCTTTTGGCAGGAAACTGGCCACCTTTGTGGCACCCAAGGATATTGTCTCCCCTTTTGTCTCAAAAATTTAAGAGGCCATGATGAAAGCAATAGTGGAGAGCAGGCCATTCCCAGTCCTTATGATTCGAATAACTGGAAGGACGTCCAAAATATCTTCACTGTTGGAAAACTAGATAAAGACATCGGAAGGCAAATAGTTTAACGAGAAACTGCCTAGGATTCCCTAATCTCTATGAAATGGAGAACTGGAAGCTGAAGAGAGACTTTCTGCCTCCTTAGCCTTCCAATCTTATCCAGAGAAGGTTATTGGAAACTATTTCATATCTGATCTCTTCCCAGTTTTGGCAAAGACTCACATATTCATGTTTGATAGGGATCTCCATGCTTTCTTCCTAGCCAGGAGAGTATAAAGAGAACACATCCTAGCCACTGTTACGATCAGACATGAACCTAGAAAACTGATGGACTCTAATATCTGGGGGAAGGATCTCTTCCCTGAAAAAATCAGTTAAAGAAGTCTTGGACTAAGCAGCTCAGGAGAGCCTTATAGACAAGTGGGTTATGACCTCTAAACCAAAATTTATCCCCAATGAAAGACTTTAATCCAAGGGCAAGAAGCCCAGAAGTCCCTTTAAGGGAAGGAAAACCTTTCCTGTCGCAACAGCTTCAGTTGCCGCCATCCCTCAAACTGTGTACATGGTTCCCCAGCAGTATGTTTCGGTCTCCAGCCCTCAACCTGGTGTGTGAGAGAGCCACCACAACATTCTACCCTACCAAAGCTCATAAGAAGGGCTCCGGTAACAGGGGAAGGTCTAGAAGAGTCAGTCAAACTAGAGGCCAAGGAAGTAGAGGCAAGACAACTGAAGATGCACGTCCTTCACAACAAAGATGAGGCGCTTCCGGTAGGGGGATGACTTCACCTGTTCAGGGATCAATGGGAGTTTGATCCCTCTGCTCACAGCAGTCTCAAAAGGGCTAGGCTTCAAGAGGTTCTTTCAACTCACAACCCCATTTTTAGAGTATTATGTTCAGGACCTCCATTTGGGCTCACTATAACTGTAAAGATTTTCCCGAAGCTAGTCGAGGCTGTTGTCCAATAACTTCAGAACAGAGGCCTTCATGTGATTTTGTACCTGGACGACTGGCTAGTCTGGGCTGTAACGAAGTCGGAATGTCTTCAAACAGCCTAAAAGGCCTTGAACTTCCTACAATCTCTGGTCTTCCAAATCAACCTCAAGATGTCCAGGGTATCTCCAGCTTAGAAATTTCAGTTGTTAGGAATTCACTGGAATTTACAGTGACATGCCCTCTCTCTACCACAAGGTAAGAGAAAGGAAATCGCAAACTCGGTCAGGTGACTATTTTGTTCAGAAGTACTCACCAGACGGCAACAGGAAAGGGTCTTAGGGTCGTTACAGTTCGCTGCTGTGACAGACCCAACCCTGAAAGCAAGACCCAAAGATTCCAACAGAGTCTGAAGAAGAAAGGCATCCAGTCGTCAGAGAGATCTTCGCCACAAAACTCCAGTCTTACTGCAAAAGCCGCTCAAGCCGTGGTCCACTGCCAAGAGGGTATAAAACTACATCCCTCTACAGTACCCTCCTCCTTCTGTGACTATTCACATAGATGCCTCTGAACAAGGATTTGGGGTGGGGGACACTCATCTTCCAAGACTGTGCAGGGTCAATGTTTGATCGCATTTCAGAAGTTTCACATCAATGTTCTGGAAGCTATTGCATTGTTTCTGACTCTGAAGACACATCAAATTGGTCATCAACAACGATACAATAGTACACAGTGTCAACAGACAGGGCTCCAGATCTCCTCAGATAAACCATGTAATCCTAGCCATTCTCTCTTTAGCACAAAGGAGGAAATTTCATCTTTCATCAGTTCACCTCGAAGGGTTTCTCAATATGACGGTGGACGCCCTGTCGAGATCCAAGCCTCAGGAAACAGAATGGTCTCTGGACACAAAATTATTCTGTTTCATTCTAGAGCAAGTCCCAGAACTTCAAATCAATCTCTTTGCAACGAGCTTTAACAAGAAGCTTCCTTGGTATATAGCCTCAAACTTAGATCCGGAAGCGACAGGAATGGATGCAATGTCTCACATTGATACCTCTAAGGTAAACTTTCTCTGGTATATCACTCACAGAAATATCCTAAGTAGAAGCTACCAATGAGGAACTTCCATCAGGACGACATAGCTATCTCACACAAAAAGTAGATTTTTGCCGTGGCAAAATCCGTTTTTTATAATTGTCACCCCCTTAAGTCTGCTCATTATTTACTCTTTAAACTATTTAAGTTGTATTCTTAAAAGAACTCTGAGTTAGAGTATTTCAGATAATTGACTCGTAAAACAACAAACCTAATAGTGCCACAAAGCCTGCTCTTAAATGTTGTTTGCCACCAAGAGACTTAAGAAGTGAAACAATTGACACTCGGTCATTTCCTTCATGAAAGCAAAACTAAGATGTGACTCTTTTCTTTTCGCTGTTTTACAATCTTAAGACGAAAGCCATTTATGTATATTGATGGGCATGCGTAGTGACACTGATGTCAAGGTTGTTGAGATATAAGAGAGATGTATATTTAACCATAAAAACAAAAGTAGAATGTAAATGGATAGATAGAGCAGTTTCATGAGCTCTCTCTCTCTCTCTCTCTCTCTCTCTCTCTCTCTCTCTCTCTCTCTCTCTCTCTCTCTCAGGCATAAGCACCCCAAACTACGAGAAGTGTGACTCACAGTTCTTACTCGCCTGGTCTGAGACGGATACTCTTTGCTATTGGAAACTTCCTCATATTTTGTCCAGGGTCTTTTTTTTATCTTAGTTTATTTGCTGTAGCGTGAATATGACTATTCATTGGATTTATAAAAAAACTATGAAAGATCAGCCATAGCAAATTTTGCATTATATCCTCACTTCATCCTTTCCCATATGTTTAATAGTTTAAAAAATAATAGTAAAAAGACATAGAGGCATTACCAGGCCTTTAGTTTAGGATTGTGATTAGGAGTTTATTTTCATTGTGGGTAGGGGAAAGTTTGTAAAAAGAAAAAAAAATCCCCACAATGAAGCAGATGTCTTTTGCTTATCTATGGTAGTGAGAGAGAAATGTCCATGTAAAATTCCTCATAAAATTGGATTTCTGCAGCTTTATGGGGCAATAAACACAACGACGACCTTAAGGTGGGTCAGCCCCAAGCGTTCACTGTAAACCAAATCTGGCTTCGTTACTTGGTTGTTAATGATACTTTAACGAAGAATATGGGACATGGCATATCATCTATTGGGTTTCATAACAGCATGGCATTGTCAATATCAATGCAGACATCTGCTTCACTTGTTATCATTTCTCAAAGACCAGACGATAAAAGATGTATTGACAACATCGTCCTGATGAAGCAACTTGCAATGGCCATTCTCATCTATCCGTTATGATTAGGTTTTCTCGCCAACTCATTTCTCTCCAGTTTGTCGACTCATTCTTCCTCTCTATAAGACAACAAAAAGCTCTTAGAATTTTGCTTAAACAGAGATGCACCACCAAATGCATACAATTATATCTGTACATTCTTTGCACTTCAGAGAGATGTATTGTTTTGCTGTATAAATATGAATGTGTCCTTTCATGGATTTTTGTTTCTCCCAATTTTCACTAACAACAAATCAACCATGAAACTGAAAGGACGAGGTCACAAGAAACCTCCGAAGAGAGAGAGAGAGAGAGAGAGAGAGAGAGAGAGAGAGAGAGAGAGAGAGAGTGTCCATAATCATTCATCATTTGTTAAAGTTCTCTTGGCAGTTTTAGTTATCATGGGTCAAATTGCTTATCCTAGCCTCTTTACGGATATTGAATTTCCCTTTTATTTATAAATCGAATATTGATTCTTTAAATTTTTTTCTTGTTGTTTTGTTTGTTTGCAACAGATATATCTCCACCTTCTCTCATGCAATGGTTTTGCTGACTATCCAAATGATAATCAGTTGTCTTTTCATTCTTAACGAACCTTAAGGAAGATTCGCTTTTCGGATGCTCCCATTTCCAGGGTTCGTCTGCTACAAAGGAAAGTGACGAGCTGTACTTGTCCAGGGCACAACACTATTTATAAGCAAGAGGTTTCTTGAATGTAAAACAGGGAACAGTATTTATACTATTTATGCTCAATGGTCATGGACAAAGTTAATTTAATAAGTGAGAAGACAATAACCCTGATTAGAAACATTAGAATAGAAACCTTGATTTTGCAGATGATAATATGTTCCCTAGCTACAATCCATACAAAGTAGAAAGAACCATTGGTAACTGACGCAGTTTGGAAGAACTTAAGAAATTTACATTTAGCACGAACCCACAGAAGTTTGCGGTGTTAGTAATTAGACACAAAAAAGAAGAGGTTAAAAAGGTGAATGGAATGGTTAGAAATGGAAAAGTAAAACAGTTAAAAAATATAGATACTTAGAATGATACTTAGAAAAAGGAAACCATAGTCTCAGCATAAGCACAAGTTAAGTTAAAATATAATACATGGTACGAGAAGTTAGGAAGTATGGAGATTTAATGGCATTGCTAGTGAGAATAAAGATCTATGAGACAGTATTAGTACCTACAATATTTGCAAAATATTAAGACATGGAGTGTAAAAATAGAAATGAAAAAACGAGAGAGTATACAGTACAAAATCATGAAAGGTATTTTTCAACAGGTTGCTACCACACCATACCGGGGGCTAAAAGCAGAAATAGGAATATGGTCAGTTGAAAATAGAATAGAGTATAAAAGGGTGATGCTATTTCATAACACCATAACGGTGGAAGATCTGTTGTTGTTGTGGTATTAAAGCCAACAATTCCTGTTTCCCTTGTTTGGCCCATAGGTGATCTGAAAAAAAAATTCAGTAGGTCAATTGTTAAATATGGAAATTGGAAAGGTTTTTAGTTGTAGAAACAGATATAAACAGAGGAAGGATGATGGCGGTAGTGGAAGGGCGCCATCATATCACAGATAGTGGTAGTTTAAAAAATTATAAGGCCTTTGAAAATGTACATATATTGCAGATGGGGTTATCAAACCATATAATCCCTAGGGTCCCTGTAGATTATTTTAGTAGTATAGAAAAATTTATGGAAGAATACAGATGATGTGTATAGGGCTTTACAATGAGGGGATGAGATGAAGTTAAATGAACTTCCAGAGGTTACTTTACCTTGGTCGAGGTAGGTTTGAAAGCATTGTCTATGGGTTTCAATATCCTCAATAATTGCTTTTACCAGTGTGGCTGCAGTTTGCCTGGCGTTTTGTGAGTTAGCATCTGGTTGTAAGTTACCCTTAGATACGCTGTCTCCCTACATTCTAGCAGGTAGTGCAAAAGGGTCTGTTGTGGTATCTTTTCAAAGTGTTCGCATGGTCTTACACTGTTTTCTACAGTCTCCCAGCAGGCTTTGTACCCCCAGCCTGAGTCTGTGAATACATACAGCTTGCTCTCTTGGTGTGTGCCTGTCAATGGGGGAGGCACCAGATCTGTGGCCCACTTGTACCATGTGGCAGAAGGGGAGTTATTTTCTATCCACTTTTGTAGGTCCTTGATCATATTTTCTTTGAGCTGTGGCTTTATTTTGTTATTGATCTGCTGATGCACAGGCTGTATCTGCACCTATACCCTGTCTATGTGTCGGTACTTTTGGCTAGCTCATCTGATTTCTCATTTTCTGACATTCCAATATGACTGGGAATCCAGTTGAGAGTCACAGGTCTGCCTCTTCTATTATGTTGATATAGTAGTGACTTGATTTCAGCTAGTAGACCCATTTTTTCTTTGTGCTTTGCTTGTTGCAAGGCTTGCATTAAGGATTTTGAGTCTGTGGATGACTAATGGTCTTTCTTCGATTTCAAACAAATATTTCAGTGCTTGCTTTATTGCAATAAGCTCTGTATGCTTGGTGGAGGCATTGTTGGATATTCTCCAGCAAGCCACAAAGTTGTTGGAATATACTGCAGCTCCTGTTGTTTGAATTCCAGGATCCACAGTGCCATCTGTGTAATAGGTCTGTGCCCCTGCGATTTCTATGCTTCTGATTGCCTTCTGGGCTGCTGTTCTTAGTTCCTCCATTGTGCAATCTTCTTTTGCTTTTGGAAGTTTTATAGCGTATATCTGAAAGGTGTAATTTCCCTTTTCCATGGTGGGATGTGCTATGTGCCCTGGGTTGTGTCTGGGCTCAGTTGCAGTATTACTTCAGCTATTCCAAGGCTCTTTAGGTTATCACTGTGGTCCTTGATATAGGAGCTTTAGGTCTGGATCTCAGGGTGCTTTGTGAGCTCATCTCTTACCCTCTTCTTTGCTATGGAGTCTTTATCAGAGAGAAACATTTTTGCCTAGTGCTCGCATTTCTCTGTGCAATCCTGTCTGCTAAGGTCGGCAAGTTGGTTTCATGCCTGATATTACACAGCCTTGTCCATAAGGGTGCTCATAACATGAGTCTCATGGCATCATTTTGTATTAACTCTAGAGTAACTCTTTGGGCCTCTGTCAGCTTTGTTAGGGTAAGATCAGCATAGTCCATAAGTGTTCTGGTACAGGCTAGGTAGTACTTCTTCTGTATATGCTCATTTGCTCCGTCCTTTAGAGAAGACATATATCCCATGGCTGCAAGTTTTCCATTTGATCTTTCCTTTAGGCAATTGATTTACTCCTTGAAGGTTTGTCTATGACAACTCCCAGGTACATATAGCTGTCCAAATAAGAGAACCATATGGGGAATGTTAGAAAAAAAGTATCATAGAAATATTCGATAAATATGATATTAAAATTGAAGAAGTAAGGATGTATAAAAAGTGAGAAAAAAAAGAAATAACAAAAGTAAAGTGGCACATAAAATTAAAAGAAAAATAGAAGAAAAGAAAGCAGAGATGACCAAACTGAGGTTTGTGATTAGTAATGGTAGAAGAGATTACATAGGAAAAGTTAAGACTAATGAGACAGTAATGGTTATGAAAACAAGGATAAATATGCTAGAATTACATCGCAAGAGCCCGTGTCATACACAAGGTAAGGCAATCTACACACACACACAAACACAAACACTCTCTAATTAAAAGAAAATCATAGAAACCGGAATGATAAGGATAAACTTTGTTTTGTTGTGTTGTGATGTAGAGTATACTACTAAGCCCCAAGGGTTCACTTTTCTTTGGTTTTGCTTAATCTTACTTTAAGAGAAGTTTTAGTGAAAATAGTAACCACATTATGAATGTTCTTCTTAAGTCTTGGAATTTACTTATTGATACTTTTGAAGTTCAAACTTGGATGTTATAATGTTTCATTTTGTAATTATTGTTACCAATTTGTGTTTGTAACAAAGATTCAATTATCTGGAAAATAGGGAGATTGCAAAACTGAAGGCTGAAAGGATGGCAGAAGTAAAGATTAAACTGAATCAAAACAGTAACAAAGAATACAGGTAAAATAAAGCTATAAAACTTTAATTTTATTATTTATTATACTTAGCTGTGTACTCTATGAATTTCCAACTAATCTATGTTGGGTCTTGGCTAATGATAAAAGTATTATTAATAAGAGCAACAAGAAAACTTTTTTCCCTCGTCTCTAGAGAGAATCGAACACTGGTCTTTCCATCTATGTCAGAATGACGATGCCAGTATACCATAAGTCACCCTCATAAATGAGCAAATGTCAGGGGAACTATACGTTCAGGAGAGTTGTGCCTGATCAGTAGGTGACTCACAGTCCGATATGGGACTTTCTGGGCTAATGTCAGTCAAGTTAACTTCTTTGTTTCCTTTCTATTGTTTTTTGCCTTAATTAGTTTGCTTCCAAATGCAGCTATTTGATAGTAAATTCTCTCTCTCTCTCTCTCTCTCTCTCTCTCTCTCTCTCTCTCTCTCTCTCTCTCTCTCTCTCTCAATCTAACTAAATTGCCAGTGTGAATCAGGAAGAAAAGAATCTATAATTACTATAGTTTTCCACAACTCGCTATCTTTTCTCTCTTACAACAAAAGAGCAGATCTTTCTTTTTCCCCTCAAACCTAATTAAAAAAGAGACCATTGGCCAATATAGAATAAAAAGGATTAAAAATGCAACAATTATAGAATTAGATTTCATTTAGTCCCCCACGAAAGTTAAGACAGAAAACGAAAGAAATATGTTTTGCGGGTTTTATTTTCTGCAAAATCTATTGAAAATTTGCTTTCATTAATCTTCATTATAGTTAATGGGAATAAAGTTTTCACGTCTGTATTTTATCATTCAGTTTCTTTTCTTACTGATTACTGATGGAGCAGGAAAGGCTTCCTCCAATCTCAGTGAACGTTTACTCACTATGAATTCCTAACGAGTTTGGATCAGATGGAAACATCATAATGATTTATTTTAAAAGTTTGGGCTTTTTGACCATTTAAAAATTTGTTTCTATTTTATTAATTATTTCTGATATCTTTGAATAGAATTTTTTATATCATATAGGAAGAATTAGTGATAATTCACATAAATAGAGGTAGATAAAGAAATCAAGTTTTTGGAAAGAGCCTGTTGAAGTTTATGTGCCGGTGGCGTTAGGGGGTCAATTTTTCCATTGCGACATTACTAACTATTAATGGAAACCCTTAAGAAGTAAGGGTTGAAAATATCTATTGTATCCTAAGACGAAATTTTTCCCTGTGACGAAACTCGTTGCTGGTTCAAGACTGCTTATTCACTTATATGAACCAGTGTTGCCAGATCTACAGAAATTTCTGTAGTTTTACTGGATTTCCCACAAATCTACAGAAATACAGAATTTATTTTCATTTTCATAAAAAATCTACTGGATTTTGTAGCACATGATCCAGAAATTCTCAAGAATTTGCCCTGATAGAGCAGTAATCTTTAAAATCTAATATCTGTACATCAAAAAAAAAAAAAGGTTAAATCGAATATGAATGATAAACTTAGATGTAGGCCTACTGTGTGTTACGGGGACAATTCGATTGCATTACTCGATGTCTCGAAGCGGACACGTTCCATACCAACTAATATGTGTTATTTACTGGATGGGCTACTCGGGAACGTTTCTGTTAATAGTGATGAGGATTAGTATGGTCATTTCCAACAACATATCTCCCAGTCTAGTGTAGTAATTAGGAGTACAATAGGTGAACTAATATTTTTGTTTTACTAATAACTTGCCAAGTACCTTTATCATTAAAGGGTAAAGCCAGAATTGTACATAAGCTTTAATTATGACATATCATTTTGTTTTCATTAGTGTCATTCTTTGTGGTCCTAGAAAATTTTGCATTGTCGCTTTAATAATCTCTAAAATTATGGTAGTGTGTCTACATATAAAGGGACTAACATTTATATTAATTATGTAAATTTAAACATCAAAACATAATTCTACAAAATTACGTTAAAGCCTGTCTGTACATGTAAAAGGATCAAATTTATGCTATTTTTTTTTTTAGTTATGCATCAATAACTTCAAATATTTGTATTAAAAAGCAAATAAAGTATATATGAGTAATCTACAGATATTTCATTAAATCTACAGAAGATATGAACAAAATATAGAGAAATTTTGCCAAGGGCATCTGGCAACACTGCCTATATCACCATCTTGCCATCTCCTATACACAACTCTTATTCTGATACTACACTACTCCTGACCTAAGGGTAAAAGAATATTTTTGTATAATATTTGTTGCATTCGTCACACTTAACCATGTCAATCATGAGCCACTTGTATTGAAACCCAAAGGGGATGGATCTTTACATGGCATTATTATTGATATTTTAAGTAATGGATCGCAGAGTTGTTGTTGATGGGCACCATGGTGAGTATAGGAATGTGGTATTTAGGGTTCCTCAGGGCAGTGTTCTTGGCTCATTACTTTTCATCTTATATACACATGACATGTAGTTTAGCCTTGAAAACAAGCTTGTTATATATGCACATGATGCTACTGTCTTTGCATCAATTCCATATCCTGGATGTAGATCTGGAGTTTCTGAATCGCTTAATAGAGATCTTGCTAGAATTAGTGCATGGTGCAAATTATGGGGACTAAAGCTCAATCCTACTAAAACTCAAAGTATGGTTATAAGTAGGTCAAGTCAGTGTCTTCTTGAATTACCCCCCCCCCCAAAAAAAAAAAAAAATTGGCTTATTAAGAAAGTATTTTATGATTTTGGGTGATCAATTTATTCTGAAGAAGTGTTTTAATTCTTTCATTCCACCTGGTTTTAAGTATTGTTCTCCTGTCTGGTCTTCAGCTGCTGATTCTCATCTTAAGATGTTGGACACAAACTCATGGTCTATCATATTTCTTATTCCTGATCTAGATATTAATCTCTGGCACCGTCATTCAATTAGTTCATTATGCATGTTGCATAAGATTTTTTATAATTCTGACTATCCTTTTCATTCAGATCTTCCGAGACAGTTCCATCCTATTCGTAATACTAGGCAGGCAGTTAATTCAAATAGTCAGGTCTTCTCCATCTTGAGGCTCAATACTACTCAGTATTTTAGAAGTTTTATTCCAGCTGCGACCAAGTTGTGGAACGATCTTCCTAATCGGGTAGTTGAATCAGTAGAACTTCAAAAGTTCAAAGTTGTAGCAAATGTTTTTTTGTTGAACAGGCGGACATAAGTCTTTTTATAGTTTATATAAGATAGAAATTAAACCATTATTCTTTAGTCTTTTGTAGTGCCATAGTCTTTGTACCATGGTCTTCCACTGTCTTGGGTTAGCGTTCTCTTGCTTGAAGGTACACTCGGGCACACTATTATATCTATTTTCTTTTCACCTTATTTTGTTAAAGTTTTATAGTTTATATAGGAAATATTTATTTGAAGGTTGTTACTCCTCTTAAATTATTTTATTTTTCCTTTTTTCCTTTCATCGCTGGGCTGTTTTCCCTGTTAAGGCCCCCTGGGCTTTTAGCATCCTGCTTTTCCAACTGGGGCAGTGGCTTGGCAAGTCATGATAATAATAGTTATAATATATCTGTTTTGACTTTGTTACTGTTTTTAGAATGATTCATTGTTAATTTGCTCTCATCATTTATTTATTTCCTTATATCCTTTCCTCACTGGGCTATTTTTCCCTATTGGAGCCCTTGGTCTTATACCATCTTGCTTTTCCAACTAGGGTTGCAGCTTGGCTATTAATATTATATATCTTAGGCCCCGTCCACACGAGCGAGCACTGCTTGGTAAGCTTTGCTCGGTGTGACGTCAGAAATGGAGAAACCGCGAGCAAAGCTTCGCACAGGGCTTCCCTGATGTTTAGCGAAGTATCAAGGCTTTGCCTGGCAAGGGGTTTCCCTGACGGAAATTCGTCTTCCAATAAAGGGATAAAGCTGTCACACTAATGACATGCCGTCACTTTCGAATATATACATCTGCTTTTCCATATATATATATATATATATATATATATATATATATATATATATATATATATATATATATATATATATATATATACATATATATATATATATATATATATATATATATATATATATATATTATATATATATATATATACATATATATATATATATATATATATATATATATATATATATATATATATATATATATATATATATATATATATATATATATATATATATATATATATATATATATATATATATATATATATATATATATATATATATATATATATATATATATGCAGACATACATACATACACTCACTCATATATATATATATATATATATATATATATATATATATATATATATATATATATATATATATATATATGCACTGCTTATAAATTATCAATACTCCTAATTAAGGTAAATCTTATAAACAAAGAAATTAATTCTAGAGCAAAGCCCAGAACTGTAAATCAATCTCTTTGCAACAAGCTTTAGGAAGAAGCTTCCCGGGTATGTAGCACCAAACTTAGATCCAGAAGCTACAAGAATGGATGCATGTCTCACATTGATACCTCTAAGATAAAATATCTCTAGTATATCACTCTCAGAAATATCACAAGTAGAAACTGCCAATGAAGAACTTCTACCAAGACGACTTGGCTATCTCATACGAAAAGTAGATTTTTCCTGTGTCAAAATCCGTTTTTATAACTGTCACCCCCTTAAGGCTGCTCATTATTTACTCTTCAAACTATTTAAGTTGTATTCTTGAAAGAACTCTGAGTTAGAGTATTTCAGATAATTGACTTGTAAAACTGCAAACCTAATGGTGTCACAAGGCCTGCTCTTAAATGTTGTTTTCCACCGAGAGACATAGGAAGTGCAACAATTGACACTCGGTCCTTTTCTTCATGAAATCATAACTAATATGTGACTCTCTTCATTCAGCTCTTTTATAATCTGAAGGCGAAAGCCATATATGCATATTCATGCGCATGCACTGTGGTGACCCTGATCATGTCAAGGATGTCGAGATATAAGGGAGATGTGTATTCATCGAGACTGTTAATGGGATTCAACGATAAAAAACCAAAGTTCAGTTTAATAATGTTCTTTACGAGTTAAAGGATACATAGGGCAGTTTCATGCTCTCTCTCTCTCTCTCTCTCTCTCTCTCTCTCTCTCTCTCTCTCTCTCTCTCTCTGGTAAAAGCACCCCAAACTTCGAGAAGTTTAACTCACAGTTCTTACTCTCCTGGGCTAGGACATATACTGTATGTTCACTGTTGTGTTGATCGCGTCCTTGGACGAGATCTACCAACTACCCTTTGCTATTGGAATCTTCTTCTTCGTATTTTGTCCAGGGTCTTTTTTAATCTTGGTTTATTTGCTGTAGCGTGAATTTGATTATTCACTGGATTTATACACAATCAAGAATGATTACCCATAGCAAATTCTGCATAAAATCCTAACTTCATTATTTCCCATATGGTTAAGAGTTTAAAAAATAATAGTAAAAAAGGATATACTGATGGAGTACCTGCATGAGTACGATATGTTTTCCCATGGCGGGCAGGAACCAAGTGAGTGTGCAGGTTACAGAGAGCAATTGTGGGCAGTCTGTACCTTGAGACGCAATAAACCACATGCCTCCACCACCGTGTATCTCTTGTCCCACCTTGACATCTAATATAGCGCAGTGATTCTCAAGGACCTCCGTGACCCTCAACATGCCCTTCCAGCGCCGTTCAGCGTAGTCCACCCCAAGGGCCGCATGCCCCTTCATCACCCGTGGGCTCATTCCTGCCCTGCAAGAAGCCAGGCAGGCTATGGCGGCACAGCAACAAATGATCAACGATCTCCACGACCGGATTACGACACATGCTACCACTGCCCCTCGTGTCCCTGCGTCTGCAGCCCCGTAGAAGTGTGAAATTGAGCTGAAGCCCGCCGCATTCAGGTCCTGGAGAGTCGATGGAATATTGGATCGAATTGTGCAGACCACCGTCCCACGAGGTCGTCCACCACATCAGGCTATACTGCACTTCCCCTCTGAAATGAGCTCTGGATGCCAGATTAACCTTAAAGAAATGGAGTAACCTCACCGCTAAGGAAGCCATGGATTTTATTCGCGATATTGTGTTACGCTCTAGAAATCGTGCTTTGTTATAGTCCGATTTTTCCAATGTGATAAAAGGCCTAGGAGAAAGTTTTAGTGATCATTATTTAATGTGTTCCCAAAAGGCCACCGACTGCAATTTCAAGTGCCCTCATTGTCAGTGTAATCTAGCTGAATATATGTTATTACCCAAGTTAATGGTGGGCATAAGTGATGAGGCTATGCGTCGTCATGTGTACCAATGTAGCAACGACATTAATAGTGTTAGTGCCCTTAGGGCCAGTGCTGTGCTTATGAGGCGGCGCACGTCGACACCGCTGCACGCCAATGCAATTGGAGGGAAACTGATTGCGAGGCTTGCAGCAAGACACATGAGGCAGATCATCAAAATGCAACTGTCGCTGGCACAGGTAGGGGTCCCCCACCCCTACCCTGCGGGAACTGCGGCGACCGCCACGCCCCAGGTAGAGCCTCATGCCCTGCTAAGTCCGCAAGCTTGGCCACCACTAGAAATGCTGCAGAAAATCCCATGCAAAAACAACAGGATCCCCAACAGACGTGTCTAGTGCTGTGTTTAGCGCTGTGCTTATTGCAGGCGCCAACCTCCCCTGCCACCCAGTAGTGGACGTGACAGTCGTTTACACCAGCACAGGAGTACGAGTGCCTGTTGCCGCCGTGGCAGTCACCGGGCCCCTCCTTTCGGTCGCACCTCCAAGTCCGCCCAGCAGCTCTTACAACATATGCCGGCTTCCGGGATGTGGCAAACCTCCCCCTGAAGTGCCTTGGATTTGCTGGGTGCCACGTCACCTTGCAAGGCCGCACCACAGAGCAGCACGTGTACTTCATGCAGTCGGCAAAGCACCTCTTGCTGTCGCTGGACGCCTGCAAGGACTTGACGCTGGTACCAAAGTAGTTCCCGCACCACTCCCCCATGGGGGTACACTTGAGCCTGTTTGATGGCACGGCCAGACGGGCTGCCCAGGTACCACCCCGACCCGCCGAGGTGACCCTGCTGCCCCAGGAAGAACATGCGGCCCAGTTGAAAGCCTGGCTCCTGCAACATTTCACCACGACGACATTTAACATATCCAAAAAGCCACTGCCAGTGATGCAGGGGGAACTGCACCACATCCGCCTGCTCCCAGGAGCCACGCCTTATGCATGCCACACCCCAGCATCAGTGCCAAAACACTGGGAAGAGGATGTGAAGGCCCAGCTGAAAGAGGATGTTGCCCGTGGCGTCATAGAACCGGTACCTGGCGGGCAGCCGACCAAATGGTGAGTCCGTATGGTTGTCGTCGCCAAGAAGTCAGGACAGCCACGCCGTACAGTCGACTACCAGCGCCTCAACGCATCCTGCCTGTGGGAGACACACCACATCCCCGCCCCATTCGACATGGTGTCTGGGGTACCTAAGCACACATTCAAGACCATGGTGGACGAGTACTGGGGATACCACCAGGTGGAGCTAGACGAAGAAAGTCGCGACCTAACCACATTCATTACCCCTTGGGGGAGATTTTGTTACCGTCGTACCCCACGGAGGCACTGCTCCGCCGGCGATGCGTATACTTGACGATTCGACATCCAGAGAAAATATAAGTGCGTAGACGAAGCCCTGCTCTATGACGACAGCATCGAAGGGGATTTCTTGCACGCCAACGACTTCCTCGAAACATGCGCAGTTGAGGGTGTCACCCTTATGCTAGAGAAATTCCAGTTCGCAAGAAGAGAAGTGGACTTTGTGGGCTTCAACTTGGGCTGGA
This sequence comes from Palaemon carinicauda, assembly GCF_036898095.1. Taxonomy (NCBI): domain Eukaryota; kingdom Metazoa; phylum Arthropoda; class Malacostraca; order Decapoda; family Palaemonidae; genus Palaemon; species Palaemon carinicauda. Next base: position 16,516,686 of record NC_090749.1, read on the forward strand.
AGGCCTATAAGCTAACAGAGGAATATTTGGAGGCCAAACAGCCCTCCATCACTGACATAAGGGCGTGGTATGGATTCGTCAACCAGCTGGCGCACTTCCTCACAATAGCCCCAATCATGGGCCCATTCAGGGAGCTCCTCAAGAAAGCAACGAGGAAGTTAGTGTACTGGGAGGAGGTCCTCCGCACCAAATTCCATCACCCCCAGGACACGATCTGCCAATTAGCAAAGGACGGGTTGGTCTACTACGACAGGAGCCGCCCCACAGCAGCGATCACCGACTGGAGCAAAGAGTTCATAGGGTTTGTAATCCTTCAGAAGTATCGCGCATGAAGTTCCGACACCACACCCTTCTGCTGTACGGGCGGGGTCTGCTTGGCACTATGCAGCAGCCGCCATCTCACCGACGCGGTAGCCTGGTGTCTCCAGAAGGCAAGGCTGTTCTTGCTGGGGTGCCCCAACCTCACCGTCGTGACGGGCCACCGCCTGTTAACCAAGTTGCTGGGGGATCGGGCCCTTATGGAAGTCTCCAATCCACGTCTCTTCAGGCAGAAGGAAAAAACCCCGCAGTACCGATTCTGGGTTAAGTATCTGTCGGGGAAGCGTAATAGTGCGGCAGACTTCCTGTCATGATACCCCGCCTTGAAAGCCGATCCCAGAGCCCATGACATGCACCTCGACGAAGACCTCACTGACACCATAGCGGCTGATGTCTTGGCAGCAACAGAGCATGACAGCCGAGTCATGGATGAGGAAAGTATTAGGCATGCTGCTGTCAGCGAACCTGTGTATCAGCTGCTCATGGCCAGGGTCCAGGCCGGGGAATGGGCCGACAGGAAGTCCAAGGAAGTTGCATGCCTTCGGCCCTTATACGGTGATAGGGAAAGGCTGGCCATCGTCCAAGACTTAGGGACATACACATTCGAACAGGGCAACGTCCACCTAGTTATCCCGGAGCCTCTCCGTCATCAAGTGGCTGCCAACCTACACGCCTGGACTTGATGCAAAGACGAGAGTGCCTGACGGTGTACTGGCCTGGACTCGAGGGGGTACTGCAGTATCACCGATCCTTGTGAGATGAATGCGACGTACACGCACCATCCACGGGCAATGAGGAACTTATCATCATGCCGCCCACCCCGAGTACCCCGTCTAGATGATGGTAGCGGATATGTTCCAGCACGACTGACACTCATACATGGCCTTCGCAGACAGGCTCACAGGTTGGCTGGAACTGGCCCACTTCCGCCACGGCACCTCCTCCTCTCACATCAAGACCAGCTACGTCGCTACTTTGCCAGGCGAAGGACCCCAGAGCCAATCTCCATGGACTGTGGCACCAATCTGTAAAGCGAGGAAATGGGGGGATTTTTCAACTTATGGGGCGTGTCCGTGCGGCTATCATCCGCCTAGTACCCGCAGTCCAATGGCAGGGCAGAGGCGGCAGTGAAGGTCGGGAAGCGGATAATAATGGCCAACACGGGCAACGGCGGCAGCCTCGACACGGACAAGTCCTTCATGGCTATGTTTCAGTACCTCAACAACCCCCTCCGTGGAATAAATAAGTCACCCACCCAGATGGCAGCGGGCAGGCAGCTCCGAGACGGTGTACCTACGGCCCGCTGAAACCTTACGGTAGACAAACACTGGGGGGCAGCCCTCGGGCAAAGAGAACATCAGATGGCTCACAGCGGTGCTGCCCTCACTGAGTACGGACCCTCCAGAACGCTTTCAGTCATCAACCCGGGCTCCCAATTGCGAGTGCCAAATCAGGCTACTAAGCTCTGGGACCATAACGGTACCGTGGCAGAAACGCTCCCATACCGACAATACCTAGTCAGACTGAACGGCAGCAGGCGCCTCTCCATCCATAATAGAAAGCACCTGCGACTCACATCATTGGGCCCCCAACCCGGGCGGGCCATACCTGCTACGCATCCAGCTCTGCTTACGCTCGAGTAGCCACCGATCAGTCACCCTATGCCCAGCCCACAAGCAGTACGGAAGCCACGCCCCTCACAGCGTACAAGAAGGCCAGCGTGGATGAATGACTACATATGACATATTTAACTGTCATATACCGTCTTTCGTGTAATCACGTACATTGTAGCAGCATCTGTTTATGTTTTTATTGTATATGCTCCTCATATTATTTCACGAACATGTATTACCTATACACTGCATTTTATACAAACGACAGCTATGTATCTGTCTCCCTATTCTTGCACATGCGTCCAATTTAATCCACATCTATCCATGTATCATTTTTAATTATTGCCTCTCCATATATACCCATGTATTAATCTCGGGTGGAGATGATGGAGTACCTGCATGAGTACGATATGTTTTCCCATGGTGGGCAGGCACCAAGTGAGTGTGCTGGTTGCAGAGAGTACCTGTGGGCAGTCTGTACCTTAGGATGCAATAAACCAAATGCTTCCACCACCGTGTATCCCTTGTCCCACCTTGACATCTAATGCATACAGATATAAGCAGGGCTGTAGTTCTGGCTTGTGCTCAGGAGTTTATTTGCATTGTATGGAAGGGGAAAATTGTGGGATAAAAATCCCCTCAATGAAAGCAGACGTCTTTTGTTTATCTATGGTAGTGAGAGATAAATGTTAATGTAAAATCTCTCGTAAAATGGAATTTCGGCAGCTTTTTGGGGAAATAAAGATAGCGATGACCTTGCGGTTGGTCGGCCCCACGCGTTCACTCTGAACCAAATTTGGCTGTGTTACTTGGTTGTTAAGGAAACTTTAACGACATATGAGACATGGTATATCATCTCTCGGGTTTCATAACAATACGGCATTGTTAATGTCAATGCCGACCTCTGCTTCACTTGTTATCATTTCTCAAAGACCAGACAATATAAAATGTGTTGACAACATCATCGTGGTGAAGCAACTTGAAATGGCCATTCACATCCATCTGTCCTATTTAAGTTTTCTTTTCAACTCATTTGTCTTCAGTTTGTCGACTCCTTCTTCCTCTCTATATGACAACAAAAAGCTTTTAGAATTAAGCTTAAACAGATATGCACCACAAACATACACAATTATCTATGTACAGTTCCCTCCAGGAATTTCGGGACACAGCATATGACTATATAAGATACACGCACTAGGATTATTATGGTAATACTGTAAGTGGGCGTTTCCATTTATAAGGGGCTATTTTGTTTTGTTAAAACGAACTGGATTGGCTGTAGGTATTTCTCGATGAAACCTCCGGAGAGAGAGAGAGAGAGAGAGAGAGAGAGAGAGAGAGAGAGAGAGAGAGAGAGAGAGAGAGAGAGAGAGAGAGGGAGAGAGAGAGAGAGGCCCTAATCATTCAGCATTTATCAAAGTTTTCTTAGCAGTTTCAGTAATCATGGGTCAAACTGCTTATCTTTGGCTCTTTACGGACACTGATTTTCCCTTTTTATATATACATCGAATATTGTTTTTTTTCTATTCATTTTCTTTTTGCTGTTCTTCTTTTCCAATAGATATATCTCCACCTTCTCTCATGCAATGGTATTGTCGACTATCCAAGTGATAATCAGTTGTCTTTTCATTCTTAACTAGTCTTAAAGTTTTCCCATTTTTAGGGTTCGCTTGCTACAAAGGAAAGTGATGAGCTATTCAAATCCCAGGCACAACACTATCTATAAGCAAGAGGTTTTTTGAATGCAAAGGATGCTAATCTTCAATTCTGTTCCAGGATGATTATACAGGTGACGACATTTTGGTGTCTCCTCCCTCTCCCATGAGATGGGCTAAGCAGTTATCAAGAGCCTCGTTGGATATAGGCCTACAGAGGAAATTAGGATAGAAGGAAACGTATAACAGGGAACATTATTTGGACCAAAGTTATGTTCAATAGTCACCGGACAAAGATAATTCAATAAATGAGAACATGATAACCCTGATTAGGAATATTAGAATAGAAACCTTAATTTATGTAGATGATATAAGGTTCCCTAGCAACAATCATTATAAAGTCGAAAGAGCCATTAGCAACTGCCGCAGTTTGGAAGAACAGAAGTCTGCGGTGTTAGTAATTAGACACAAAAAAGAAGAGGTTAAAAAGGTGAATGTAGTGGTTAGAAATGGAAGAATAGAAACAGTTTAGGAATAAAAATACCTAGGAGAATGGTACTCAGATAAAGGAAACCAAAGTCTCAGCATAAGTACAGGGAAAGTTAAAATATAATACATGGCACGAGAAGATAGAAAGTATGGACACAGTAACAGAGTGGGAAATTTAATGGCATTGCTAATGAGAATAAAGATCTACGAGACAGTAGTAGTACCTACAATGTTTGCAAAATATTGAGATATGGGGTATAATAAAGGAAAAAGGAATGAAAGAACTAGACAGTATATAGTACAAAATCATGAAAGGTATTTTTGAACAGGTTGTTACCACACCATACTGGGGGCTAATAGCAGAAACAGGAATATGGCCACTTAAAAATAGAATGGAATATAAAACGGTGATGCTATTTCATAACATCATAACAGTGGAAGATCTGTTGTTGTTGTGGTGGTATTAAAGCCAACAATTCCTGTTGGCACGGGCCTTTCCCTTGTTCAGCCCGTAGGTGATCTGAAAAAAAAAACTTAGTAGGTCAAATGTTAAAAATGGAAATGTGAAAGGTTTTTAGTTGCAGAGACAGATATGAATAGAGGATGAATGATCGTGGCAGTGGAAGGGAGCCATCATGTCACGGATACTAGTAGTTGAAAAAATTTTAATTCCTTTGAAAATGTAGACATATTGCAGGTGGAGTTATCTAATCCTTCACTCCCTAGAGTCCTTGCAGAGTATTTTAGTAGTAGAAAAATTTATGGAAGAATACAGAAGATGATGTGTAGAGGGCCTTACAGTGAGGGGATGAGATGAAGTTGAATGAACTTCCAGAGGTTATATTACCTCGGTCGAGGTAGATTTGAAAGTAATTGTCTATGGGTTTCAATATCCTCAAAAATTGCTTTTACCAGTGTGGCTGCAGTTTGCCTGGCGTTTTGTGAGGTAGCGTCTGGTTGTAAGTTAGCCCTTAGATACGCTGTCTCCTTACATTCTAGCAGGTAGTGCAGAAGGGCCTGTTGTGGTATCTTTTCACTGTCTTCACATGGTTTTACACTGTTTTTTACAGTCTCCCAGCAAGCTTTGTACCCCAGCTTGAGTTTGTGCATATATAAAGCTTGCTCTCTTGGTGTGTGCCTGTCAATAGGTGTAGGCACCAGATCTGTGCCCCACTTGCACCATGTGGCAGAAGGGGAGTTATTTTTTATCCACTTGTGTATGTTCTTGATTATTTTTTTTTTTTTTTTTTTTTGGAGCTGTAGCTTTATTTTGCTCTTGACCTGCTGAAGCGCAGGTTGTAGGTGCACCTGTACCCTGTTTATGTGTCTGAGCTTTTGGCTAGCTCATCTGCTTCCTCATTTTCTGGCATTCCAATATGACTGGGAATCCAGATGAGAGTCATAGGTCTGCCTTTTTAATTGTGCTGATATAGTAGTGACTTGATATCAGCTAGTAGATCCTTTTTACTTTGTTCTTTGCATGTTGCAAGGTTTACATTGAGGATTTTGAGTCTGTGGATGACTACTGGTCTTTCTTCGTTTTCAAACGAATATATCAGTGCTTGCTTTATTGCAACAAGCTCTGTCTGCATTGTGGAGGCATTGTTAAATATTCTCCAGCAAGCCACAAAGTTATTGGAGTATACTGCAGCTCCTGTTTTATGAATTCCAGGATCCACAGTGCCATCGGTATAATAGGTCTGTGCCCTGGCAATTTCTATGCTTCTGATTGCCTTCTGGGCGTCTGTTCTTTGTTCCTCCAATGTGCAATCTTCTTATGCTTTTGGAAGTTTTGTATATCTGAAAGGTGCAATTTCCCTTTTCCAGGGTGGGATGGGCTGTGTGCCCTGGGTTGTGTCTGGGCTCAGTTGCAGTATTACTTCAGCTATTCCCAGGCTCTTTAGGTTATCACTGTGGTCCTTGCCATAGGAGCTTTAGGTCTTCTTTGCTATGGAGTTTCTATCAGAGAGAAACATTTTTGCCTTGTGCTTGAGTTTCTCTGTGTAATCCTGTCTTCTAAGGTTGGCAAGTTGATTTCAACCCTGATATTACACAGCCTTGTCCACATGGGTGCTCGTAGCATGAGACTCATGGCATCATTTTGTATTACCTCTAAAGTAACTTTTTGGGCCTCTCTCAGCTTTATTAGGGTAGAAGCAGTATAGTGTGCAAGTGTCCTGGTACAGACTAGGCTGTACTTCTTTTTATGCTCATTTGCTCCGTCCTTTAGAGAAGACATATATCTCATGGCCGACACCCTTGCATTTGATCTTTACTTTGGGTACTTGATTTACTCCTTGGAGGTTAGTTGTTTGCCTATGACAACTCCAAGGTACATATAGATGTCCAAATAAGAGAACCATACGGGGGAATATTAGTTTAAAAGAAGTTTTGGTGAATTTAGTAACCACATTATGAATGTTCTTCTCAAGTCTTGGAATTTACTAATTGATACTTTGGAAGCTCAAACTTGGATGTTATAATGTTTCATTTTGTAATTATTGTTACCAATTCGTGTTTTGAGCAAAGATTCAATTATCTGGAAAATAGGGAGATTGCAAAACGGAAGGCTGAAAAGGATGGCAGAAGTAAAGATTAAACTGAATCAAAACAGTAATAAAGAATACAGGCAAAAGGAAGCTACAAAACTTTCATTTTATTATTTATTATACTTAGCTGTGTACTCTATGAATTTCCAACTAATCTATATTGGGTCTTGGCTAATGATAAAAGTATTATTAATAAGAGGAACAAGAAAACTTTTTTCCCTCATCTCTAGGGAGAATCGAACACTGGTCTTTCCATCTATGTCAGAATGTCGATGCCAGTATACCATAAGACACCCTCATAAATGAGCAAATGTCAGGGGAACTATACGTTCAGGAGAGTTTTGCCTGATCAGTAGGTGACTCACAGTCCGATATGGGACTTTCTGGGCTAACGTCAGTCAAGTTAACTTCTTTGTTTCCTTTCTATTGTTTTTTTGCCTTAATTTGTTTGCTGCCAAATGCAGCTATTTGATAGTAAAATTCTCTCTCTCTCTCTCTCTCTCTCTCTCTCTCTCTCTCTCTCTCTCTTCTCTCTCTCTCTCATCTCTCTCTCTCTCTCTCTCTCTCTCAATCTACCTAAATTGCCAATGTGAATAAGGAAGAAAAGAATCTATAATTACTATAGTTTTCCACAACTCGCTATCTTTTCTCTCTTACAACAGAAGAGCAGATCTTCCTGTTTCTCCTCAAACCTAATTAAAAAAGAGACCATTGGTCAATATAGAATAAGAAGGATTAAAAATGCAACATTTATAGAATTAGATTTCATTTAGTCCCCCTCGAAAGTTAAGACAGAAAACGAAAGAAGAATGGTTTGCGAGTTCTATTTTCTGCAAAATCTATTGAAAATTTGCTTTAATTAATCTTCATTATAGTCAATGGGAATAAAGTTTTCACGTCTGTATTTTATCATTCAGTTTCTTTTCTTAATGATTACTGATGGAGCAGGAAAGGCTTCCTCCAATCTCAGTGAACGTTTACTCACTATGAATTCTTAACGTTTTTGGATCAGATGGAAACATCATAATGATTTATTTTGAAAGTTTGGACTTTTTGACCATTTAAAAATTTGTTTCTATTTTATTAATTATTTCTGATATCTTTGAATAAAAATTTTTATATCCTATAGAAAGAATTAGTGATAATTTACATAAATAGTGGAAGATAAAGAAATCAAATTTTTGGAAAGAGGCTGATGAAGTTTATGTGCCGGTGGCGTTACGGGTTTGGTGATTTATCCATAGCTTCAATACTAACTATTATTAGAAACCCTTAAGAAGTAAGGGTTGATAATATCTATTGTATCCTAAGACGAAATTTATCCCTGTGACGAAACTCGTCGCTGGTTCAAGACTGCATATATATATATATATATATATATATATATATATATATATATATATATATATATATATATATATATATATATATATATATATATATTTATATATATATATATATATATATATATATATATATATATAAAGGTTAATTAAATAGAAATGAGGAAAGAAATAATTTTGAATAATAATTGAAGAAATCCTAGCGTAAAATGTATTTAACGATCAGAGACATTAAAAGAAAATTTTAAAAATGAACAGGAAATAATGATGAAAATGAGGAGAATTTTCGACTCACATTGGATGTAATTACGTTGAGAATAAGAAGAGGGAGAGATTAAAAGTGTCATATTTGTGTTCTTTTTTTCTGAATATGTTTATTGACGTCAGGTGAAGTCAGTCTGTGGTAATAAGATGAGAAGTCAACGAAGCAAGAACCAAAGATATTCGAACAACAACAACAGCTAAAGAAAGAAAGGAGAAATAAAAGGAAAACGAGAAAAAGGAAACATTTTAATCAAACTGTTTTAATCACTGAAAGGAAAAAGGAAAGCAAAAGTGACTTTGGTTTTGCAGAATGTTAATTCTTTTTCTTCAGTTGTAAGTTATTTTATAAGATCTGACACAGTATAAGTTGTCTTATGATGTCTAATCTTAATATAAACGGAACATTAACAGTTACTGTTTTATATATCATTTATGACGAAATACAAACATTCCAAGCTCATAAAAACTATATTACGTTTATAGATAAATTTTTAATATAGTATTATTATATATGATTTATCTATATCTTCCATTTGAATCCACAATTTGTAATGTAAAATTAATGTTTTTTGTGAAATCATAAGATTATACCTTTTGCATGAAAGGACATACAATACATGAGAGAGAGAGAGAGAGAGAGAGAGAGAGAGAGAGAGAGGATGAGAGAGAGAGAGAGAGAGAGAGAGAGAGAGAGAGAGAGAGAGTTTATTTATAAGGTGAGTTACATAAATTCTTTCCTTCAACCCTGAATAAAACACAACACTCAGATAGTCCATTCAAAACAGTAAATAAGAAAAGTTGAAATAGATTTTGCGTCTCAATAAAACAAAACTTTCTTTAGTACTTTCGTATATAAAACATTGAACCCAAAGGACTCAGAAATAACATCTTAAGCAGAGAGGATCCTTTGGTGGTTGAAGTCATCTGAGTTATTCCTTGAGGATTTTGGAGACGGACTTTCAATGAATATTAATGAAGGATTTTGGACAGACAAATCGTCTCATAAAAAACGGATATTTCAAGAAAAAAAAAAAAAAAAAAAAAAAAAAAAAAAACAGATTTGAACAAACAAAAAACTTGGAGAATAGTTTCGGGATTTGCTTTTTTCCTTTCCTGTGGAAAGGGAATAGTTTATTTCAAGTTTCAGATTGGATGGAAATCATGGGAGAGGAAAGGACACCGAGACAGACAAAGAGACACAAAGGGAGCAAAGGAGAAAGCTGATTGAAAGTAGATTGACAAGATGAACTTCCGGATGTTTTCATATCAATTTTTTCCAAAAAATGACGTCAATTCTATTCATTATCAAATCTCCGTCTTGTGACTGGCCCACTTGCAAGAGAAACTTCCAAGGAAAAGAAGACGTTTAAGGAAAATCTATCAATCATTTTGATCAAAAAATCGAATTTGGTTAGGATATTTTTTTTAAAGACTCAACATTTTGTTATTCTGTGTTTACTGGAAATCACATTGTAAATATTGCCAGAGGTAAATATCATAGAGAGAGAGAGAGAGAGAGAGAGGAGAGAGAGAGAGAGATGAGAGAGAGAGATTAGAGAGAGAGAGAGAGAGAGAGAGGTTTGACCTCATATTATTCACGATGATATCTCTGTTCTAGAAAAACTTGCTAAAAAACTTTTCTTTTGAATAGGAAACAAATGACAACAATGAACAGAAAACGACTTAAAAACGAAGCCCCTTCGATCAAAGGCGGGCAGAAAGAATAAGCTCAGATTTCAGGTCAGTTTTGGATCTCCTTCTTCTCTCAATTTTATTGTAGGTCATTTGAAACTTCATAACGACGAATGTCTCCTTTCAAAGGAATATGAGAGAAAACACATTTTTTTCTCTGATATAGAAAGTTATGTGACAATTTCTCGGATTAGTGCGATGCATAAGAGTACATTTTCAATGGGGAAATTTTCCACTTTTGTTGCAATATTTTTCATGTTGAGATTAAAGAAAATCATCAACTCAGGAAACATAGTAAGATCAAGAATGCATATAAAATAGTAATTATTAAAGTCGGTCAGACTAATGAATATGCCAATCCTTTTTATTTATCCGAGAATAGAGCATTGAAAAATTGCAGTTGGCCAAGAATGTGGTGAGTAGATCTGTCGCTGTTTGTTTTTGCTAGTGCATCGTTGCATGTGTTTTCCTTACGTCTTTTCTCATTTCCTTTTTCCCTTGGACAATTTCCTTCCATCTCTTCGCAAACAGTTTATTTGTCAAAAGAGTCACTCCATCCAAAAAACAGATCTATCTTTTTTTTTTTTATCAAAATTCGTTAGTTTGAGCTGATCTATTACTGCCAGGAAGCCTCTCTATCCATTGGCAGTTGCCCATCGACGACCTGCCTGTATTGAACACCTTCTTCATATAATATATTTTCATTTTCACTCTATTATCCGTAAACGATTGGTATAGAGCTAATTTGTTTCGTTGTTCTGGACACACAAACACATAGAAAGAAATAAGCATGTTTATGTATCCTGTGGTAAACTCCTTTTGATTAGAATAAAGGTGCTCGATGTTGTACAACGATTTATATTTTTATTTGTCTCCTTAACTGAAGAGTAGGTTGAATCAACGCGGATTCTCTCGCCCTTATGATTAAACATGCTTTAATATTAATTCATGGCACTGAGGCACTAAGATACAATCTGCCTTATGACTATTCATAGGAAATACTTCGTAACATTTCCTGTACATTCAGTTATTAGAGGAAAGTGATTTCCAATGTTAAGTATTTCTTACTAACTTTATTTATCTATTTTTTTAGAACGCTGGTAATTCCACTTGATTTACTTTCCTCTAACATCAACATTATTAATGATAATACAGTTAATAACTTGAAGAGTCAATCGGTGTCCCCGGTGTCGGACATACACAAGTGGGTCTTTTCAAAACCCATATTGACGAAAATCGGAAATTCAACTTCTTATCTTGAGCAAAAGTCTTGAAGCCAAAACTAAAAGGAAAATATTATCGGCCTCTTTTGGAAAAATAGTCTCAATGATGATTGTGTTAAAGTACTCATTTTCAAAATAAAAATCGAAATCACTGATACGTCGATTTATAGAGATCTGGAAAAAGTTACAATATTCGAGTCTAGAATTTAGTGAAGTTTAAAGCAGAAACAGACGACTGATCATCTTAGTATTTCTTATGTGTTTTGAAGTTTCCTTCGAAAGTTTCCTGTCTCATCATCATCACCTTCAAGCCAATTATGGAAGTTTGAGGCTTTGTTGACAAACATCAGGGAAAGACTAAAGTCTGTTTTTCCTTCATTTTTTTGGCTTTAGTCGAAACACCTTCATTCATGACCTAGAAACTGAGTTTGTGAAATTGATTCGGGTTTTGAAACGACTTTATTATACAATAAGTCAAGATTGAATACATATGAAACGAGAGAGAAATTGATTGATTGATTTAAAGTTTTCAGGCATCCTGACGAGAGAGAGAGAGAGGAAGAGAGAGTGAGAGGAGAGAGAGAGAGAGAGAGAGAGAGAGAGAGAAGAGAGAGAGAAGAGAGATATTAAGTGGGGTTAATCCTTATGCATCCATTTACTCAACTACCCACATGACAAAGGCCCGAGCATCAGCGCCCTTCTGTTTTTTCTGTATTTTGTCGTTATTTGAATCTCAGAGTGATGTCGGCTCTCTCCAAACAATGGAGTTCCTTTTAAAATTTGTTCTCAATAATAAAACACAGACATTATGTTTAGATAGATGTATGTGGGAAACAAAATTGTGCGGTAGTTTATTTCTTTTGGGTATTTTGACAGGGATTTGGTGAAGATTCCTTCATGATAATTTTTCACCCCTGTTTTTCTAGTTCTAATTTACTTCTACTCTTCGTAAAAAGTTTTGTAAAAGAAAGAATCGCTAGAATATAATAAAGCCAGATTTGAAGAAGAAAAAAGAAAAATTGCATCAATAAATAGAAGTCAGTTATTGTTTAAATGGAAATAAAAAATACAATAGACATAAACCAACAGAGAGGCGTTATACAAAGGTCAACTTAAAGACAGCTCGCGAGGTCAACGGATCCAATTTCTGTCTTCGATGGCATCAACGAAATTTCCTCAGTTGTATGTACTGATTCAAGGAATCATCTATTTGTCATTCCTTTCAAGATGAATATGGCGTCGGAGATTTCAGTCTGCTTCAGGATGATTGTTAAACTTGAGAGGCTTCTAAAATAAACAACAGGTTGTTTTAGTTCCCACAACACTCCGACTAAAATTGTTAGTAAAGGACTTGCCTCTATGAAGATATCTTAGTTACTAAATTAATATTCTGTATTCTAAATAAATCTTTATATAATTTCTGATAAAATTCACAATTACCGTTGAATCAGTGCAACTACAATATGACATTAATATTCCTAAAAGGACACAAAGAGACTTTTGTGTTTATCCAAAAAAGGACGATTCTCAGAAAGTGATGAAAATGACAGTCCATTATCGCCTGCAATCCTTCCAAAAGTCTTGGTGACATAATATTTAGAATAGTCCTTATGAAGAGGCGATGTATCTTTTTGACATAAAATTTTTATATTGTTATTATTGTTAGTTGTTGAGGATGATTTCCTCTTGAGATATGCTGCCTCAAAAAGTTCTTTCCTTGAAAGAAGAAGAAGAAGAAGAAGAAGAAGAAGAAGAAGAAGAAGAAGAAGAAGAAGAAAAGAAGAAGAAGACAGGGTCGGAATCGCATCGTCTGGGCTTCATCAACAAAATCTCTCTCTCTCTCTCCTTCTCTCTCCTCTCTCTCCTCTCTCTCTCTCTCTCTCTCTTGCTGCTGTTTTGTAATGAAGGAAGTAAACAATACTTCTCCCGTTATCACTGATATTCTAACTACTGATTGACTGATATGAGAATGTTTATGAATGCATCTTTCATTCAAGGTTGGCGAACATCCCTTACTATCATTAGCCTCAAAAGTATACTTAGTAGCCATACTAGAAATGAGGAAAACGAATAACAATATTTCTTAGTTTGGTGACGTCTTTCATTACGTTGCTGACAATCTATTAGTGTAATTTGAATAAAGACTTTCCTTTTGCAGGTGCTCATAACGACTACATAAATTTCACAACAAATTTTGATAGTCATTTTATTTCAGCAAATAAATCGCGTATATATATATATATATATATATATATATATATATTATATATATATAATTATATATATATATATATATATATATATATATATATATATATATATATATATATATATATATCTAATATGAAATTTCTCTTACACATTGTTAGTAATCAATATATTTATTGTATTGATATTTGATATTTAGATTACATTAATTGGTGGATGGTATGTGATCAAAATATTACATTGCACATAAAGGTATTATAGAACGACTAATGCATTTGCTAATAGAATCCATCATTGATTCTCGATTGTTTATGTTCATGATATAGAAGATGCTGTTCCACACAATAAGACAAATTTTTCTTGTTTTTATTTTCCTGGTAATCAAGTGAATCTCAGATATTTGATGTATGTGGCTATAGGTTACAATAAGACAGACACAGATTATCCGAAAAAAGGTCAGGTACCAAAAGTCCTTTTAATGAAAGGGAGGAGAAGAGAAAATAAACGAAAATGACGAAGATTCGTAAAAAGGGAATATGAATGTGCAGAACGTGCAAAGTCTTCAATGCAGTTTGTATTAAATCCTGAACATTGTTTTAGTCACATCGACATCATTGGAATCTTCGACAAGCGAACTTGCAATCTCATTGGTGAGTCACTCGGTTGCCTACTCGTTAACGTGTTTTTTTAATCGGATTTTAACATCTAACCCGTAATAGCTCTCTCTCTCTCTCTCTCTCTCTCTCTCTCTCTCTCTCTCTCTCTCTCTCTCTCTCTCACTGATGCATATCTCAATATTCAATAGGAAATGTCTGGATACATTCATATAATTCCCAGATGCCAATCAACTGTCTTTATATATAACAGTAAGTCTCTGCTAAACACTTTCTCTCTAAATCTATTTTAGACAACTTTTATAAGCATTTGATTTGTATAAATCAAAACTACAATTTAAAGTCGAAACTCAATTCGCTGAACATCAAATGTTCATTTTTTTTTCTCTTCTGTTTGAACATCAAAAGTTCATTTGAAAGATCATTTATTTTGTGTGTTGTGTTCGAAGACCCGGAAAGGAGAACTTATCATTTGGAGAAGACGTTGATCTTATCAATCAATTTAGAAAATAGACTTTGAGGAAACTGATAGTTAGAAGGCTATTTAATATGCCTTTAGCTAATTGAAATGTGGTCGGGTTCTGTCATAAAATCAATGGGATTTGGAAGCTCTGAATAACTGTTTACATTATTAAACACCTGTCAAATTCTGTTCCTTTTATTTCTAAATAAACATCACATTCTTAGTTGAGGGAGAGAAGAACTGTCAGTTTATTTTAGAAAGTAGAACTGAATTCGGATGATAATTAAACTATTGTTGTTGAATGACTTTCTTCTATTTTTATTTTGAGAGATTTTGACAGAAAAACACAATGTCCATGATAAATGAGGGTTTGAAAAATGTCAACAATAACTGTTGATGGGGGAAGATCCTTGTCTCTATGCAGCTTTCTGTTGGATTCAGAGTCGATGAAGAAAAGTAAAAGGATTTCACGAGGCCCTCTTGGGGTTAATTCTATATGGTATTAACATGCAAAAATAATCATCTTGAACTATTGTTGATATTTGCTAAATATTACTTATTTATTCAGAAGAGCAAATAAAACTATTTGGGTTAAAAGTAAAAAAAAAATTACATGCCTTAAAGTTCTACTGTCAAAGGCAATGGGTCCCAATGAGGCTGATGAGCAAAGAGTTTCATGATACACATCAATGATAGAGGCAGTTAACTTTTGATTGCAAAATTTTTTTATTCCGTTTCATCATCAAAATGGATCTTTTCTGACATTGAGAGAGAGAGAGAGAGAGAGAGAGAGAGAGAGAGAGAGAGAGAGATTTCAGTGATCATTACTTGATCAAAAAATGTACAGTCGTATTACATTAATAGGAACTGATTACAAGGTGGGTAATTCGCTCATCTCTCTCTCTCTCTCTCTCTCTCTCTCTCCTCTCTCTCCTCTCTCTCTTCTTCTTCTTCTTCTTCTTCTCTCAAATGAAATGAAATGAAATCAAATCAAAGCATTATAGTCAATTTACAGCCAGGTACAAAATCCTCAGG
>NC_090749.1:16537151-16542151 GCF_036898095.1 Palaemon carinicauda
TATATATATATATATATATATATATATATATATATATTATGGGAGAGAGAGTAGAGAGATTCGTTTGATATATCGTAGAACTGGTAGGCATAAGAAATTGAAATATAACATGCAGGCATTGAAATATAATTACTAATTGTTAATACATACATAGCTTAGAAAAAAAAACATTTAAATTATATATTCTCAATAATGAATCAGATGAATACCCTTATGTAGGCCTATGCGGCCGTTACATTATTACATAATTACAATACCTATAAAATGAAAATAAACACAGCTTGGTCCAAAACATTTATACCATCATTAAATAAACAAATATACCTTATACCTTCTAGAATTCTTTCTTCCTTGCTTTCATCTCTGCAAATCTGTCAATGACTTTACTTAAGTTCAATTTACGCGCAGTTCCTTGTTCAATTGATAGAAGAGCTAGTCCTTCTAATCTTTCCTGTGCCATTTTACTTTGCAAGTAGTTTTTAACAAGCTTTAGTTTGGAGAATGAACGCTCTGCACTTGCAGTTGTGACTGGAATAGTTAAAAACAATAGCATTGCAGTGCAAACATCAGGGAAACTGGCTGAAATAGAATGATTTTCCATGATCATCATATTAACATGGTCCTTAATACTAGAAACTTTGCTTATTTCTACTTTCAGAGCAGATCTCATGCTGAGAATTTCCAGTATGAATGTTTCTGACACATCGTTGTGGTATTTTTTCACAAAACTAGATGCTTTTTCGTACAGCTCTGAGTCAGATAAACTTTGCAATGAGATTGGTTCCAACAATAAGAATGATGAGACAACTTCATGCAAGCCAGTAAAACGGGAGTTCAACTGAGTTGTGATGATGTCCAGAGTACGATAGTAAACAGTTACTCTACACAAACTCTCTAGATCTTCTAATCTATGGTCTTCACAAAGCTCGCCAAAATGTCTTTTTACGGTACGAAGTCTCTTTTTCTCAAATTCTGGTCTGATTGACCACTTCTGGGCTATATCTGTTGTTTCTTTCTTTACATCCTCAAAAGGATTTCTTAATCTGCACATCTCATCCATGCAAACCTTTAAGAGGTCTGCTGCCTTAGCAAGATCAACTGCTTTTGATTGCAAAATTTTTTATACTGAATTTATTGACTGTGAGATTTTGGACTGAAACGACAAAAGGAATACAAAATTAGAAATTTCAAGACATTTCTTTAGTGCAGTGGCTTCATTGTGTTCGTCTGCCTTAGAGCAGCATAATATTACTTGTGCTAGAGCTTTCTCCACATCACAGAATCAAACTTTGAGAGCAAATACCGCATCATAACGTCCAGCCCATCTAGTTGGGTTTAACTTTTTAATAGTTACCCCTTTGTGAGTGCCTGATTCAGATATTAAGCTAGATAATATGTCCCATCTCTTGATACTCAATCCAAAAAACACATAGACTCTTTGAACAATATCATAAAACTGCACCATTTCTGTCACATACTTGACAGCATCATTCATCACCAAATTTAAATTATGAGCAGCACAATGAACATAAGCTACACTGGGTTCAACATCAATTATCTTTTCTGCACACCTTTGTATATCCCCTACATATTACTAGCTCCATCATATCCTTGGCCATGACACCTTGAAATAGAAAGTCCTCTTTGTTTAATTATTTGAAAAATTGGTTTTGATAGTGCAGCTCCACTTTGGCCCTCAACCTTATGAAACCCTTAAAAAGACTCATTAATTTGTAGGCCTTTTGGTTTTCTATTATCATCATATTCTATGCTACAGTAACAGTATCATTCACACATCTGATCGATTTTGGAAATATCCTGTGTTGTATCTAGCATTATGCTATAAAATTAAGCTGCTTTAACCCTGGATAGGTACGGTCCTCGGACACCCCTTTAAGGGTATACTCGGACGCGAACGACCCCGGCGCCAAAATAAAATTCTTGAAAAATCAGTTTTTGCAGTAACCTCCTTTTTTCTTTTGCCAAAAAAAACTTCAATGAATGCTTAAAACAACTGTAAAGATAAATACTACTCATCTGCAGAAAAACTATTTATTATAAATATTTTAAAAAATTAAGTAGAAAAAAAAGACCTGACATAAAAATTCATAAAAAAAAAGTTTATACATATATACACAAATCCTTTTAGGAATTGATTCTTGAATGTTTAGGACACATCTTGATGTATTTTGGATGAAGTCAGACCAGACCCATGGAGGTAAAGATCTGAAATGAGAAAAAAAGGGTAACTTTTTTTGGCCAAAAAAAATTGTCCAAATTTCATGAATTTTTTTGGGTACCCAAATGAAATAGGAAGTGGCTAATTTTTTTAGGGAATAAACATATGTTATCCTAAAATAGAAATATGTAAAAAAATCTTCATTATTTTGTAAATTACATTTATATCTGGGGCCATATCTAAAGGTAATTTTTTGAGTACTTGGAAATTTCGTAAAAAAATACATATATTTAATATATAATATGATATTTATGCAGGTAAAAATATACCAAAATATCACAAATTCTATAGGGAACAAGAATATATATAGATAGGGCAGCTTACGCTTCGGATATGTCCACAAAATGGCCGCCAACCACACTGACTCAGACTCCCTAATCTGCCACTTGAAATGTAGGAAGGGTATGTCAATTTCAAGGTGTTATTTACTAATCTAATTATTATTGGATAGGCATAAAAATTGTATGGTGGGTTGCTGGATAATTGTCGATTATTTTACGACTATAAAATTAAAATTCTGACCCAAAAAAATTTTTTTGAAGGGAAATAAAATCGAAAAAAAAATGTAAAACAATATTTTAGCTAAAAAAATTTGATGATATTCAATCAAAAAAAAGTAAAGAAAATTTTCCGACAAATAAACATCTAGAGGAATCATTACTCTGTGATAGTTCCTTAGTACGTAGTAATTTTGAAAGAATTGGGAAAAAACGAAAAAATGGCAATCACCGGAAAATCGAACACATACCTATATATACGCCATATCTGGCTAAAAAAAAGATAGGCATGGGTAGCCAGATCATCTAGAAACACTTTCCAACACTATAAAAATATAAGTTTTGCGACACTACTTGCCAATTCCTTACGGTAACATGACTAAGCAAAAAAATGCAAAACAAATAAAAAGGGGCACTCGTGGAAAAATGGCCATTCTAATATACGGCATTTCAGAAAAAAAAAATTTCAGCCACGTGCTAGGCAAACCATTAAGGCATATTTTCCGACAAATAAACATATAAATGAAATATTACTCTGTGATAGTTCCTTAGTACGTAGTAATTTTGAAAGAAATGGGAAAAAACGAAAAAATGGCAATCACAGGAAAATCGAACACATACTTATATATACGCCATATCTGGCTAAAAAAAAAATAGGCATGGGTAGCCAGATCATCTAGAAACACTTTCCAACACTATAAAAATATAAGTTTTGCGACACTACTTGCCAATTCCTTACGGTAACATGACTAAGCAAAAAAATGCAAAACAAATAAAAAGGGGCACTCGCGGAAAAATGCCCAACATTCTAATATACGGCATCTCAGATAAACAAAAAAGACATGCACGTGCTAGCCCAACCATCAAGGCACACTTTCTAACATATAAACATGAAAAAAAAATCAATAATATACGGCAATTCCTTACTACGTAGTAAATTTTTACAAATATTGAAAAAAAAACAGAAATTGGCAACCGCAGTTAAATACCCAATATACCAATAACTACGTCGTATCTGACAAAAACAAAATCACGCATGGGTAGCCAGATCATCTAGACACACTTTCCAACACTAAACAAGCAAAAGTTTTACGACACTATTTGGCAATATCTTACGGAAAAATGACTTGGCAAAAAAATGAAAAAAAATGAAAAAGGGGCACTCGCGGTAAAATGGTCCTCGTGGTGATGAACGACATTTTAACTAAAAAAAAAAACATGCACATGGTAGCCAAACAATCCACCAAGACTTTCCACAACTGATAACCTATACAAGTTGCACCATTCTACGACAATTTCATAATACGTAATAACTTTGATAATTATGCAAACTACCTCAGAAGGGTAAACTCGGACGCGAACGACCCCGACGCGTCTCAGAAATCGGGGAAGGAGTACAGCTACAGCAATGCACATCTGGACACTATTAGAGCGTGTAGGGGAGACACCTCCTGCAGGTCGATCACCCACAAATTCAGTCACAGGGGTGAGTCACGTGAGAAAAACCTGTTTTTTTTTTGACGCTCGGGGTCGCAAACGACCCACCGTACCTATCCAGGGTTAATGGTATAAGTAAGTTCTTTTTCAGTTTCCTTTGAAAGTAACTGAACAAGTTCATTTTGTATCATTGGGCTCATATACTTTGTTTTACCTTTAGGTTTACTGATTAATTCTGAAAGAACTGGATCATATTTAGAAAGCAACTCAGTGATGCAAATGAAATTTCCACGTTTCCTTTCATCCCCATCGTAATCACCTTCATCTTCTGCTTGTCTTCTTTCTTTGTGACCACGAAATGGCAAATTGCACATCGCTAATGTAAGAGTTACATCTAATAATCTGTCCAAAACCTGACGCCAGTATTTTTTCTCCTTTTGAAGATTACCTTCAAGTGCTTCACTCATTCCATGCAAGCGCCATTGTTCATACACTAGGCATGAATTATAGTGAATTTGGGATGATTCGTGCCTCTTCATAAATCATACCCTCACCCACAGTATGTGTTTCCAGTCACAATAGCCATCAATCCATGTATCTTGAAATCTACTCGCTCCTGGATTAGCAAACAACCAACATATCTCACAATAAGCCTTATCAAGAACAACTGAATAGCATAACCACAACCTCTTAATTTTCACACCTGATTTGGACACTGCATGATAATATTTTTCAGAGAAAGAGTGACCTTCTGCATCCTTTTTGAAAGGGCCATTAGGCTTGCAATGTCTATTTGTAATGATAAATAGTTTTGTTTGGTCCTTCAA
>NC_090749.1:16547151-16548198 GCF_036898095.1 Palaemon carinicauda
AGTCCATTAAACGTTAGATAAACCAGCGGTTTTTGTGATGCAAGGGTCAAATGCTCTAAAGAAAAGCTGAAGTTCGAAAAAATAACTTACATAAGAAGAACATTGTTTCATCCTCTGGAGATTTGTGTCACATAAAGATTAGATTATTAGTTGTTTAAAATAAATGATTTCATCTTCCTATGACTGTTTTTCCTACGACTGTCTCTTCTTGATATTTCTCTTCTCAATCTTTCCTTCTCTCCTTCTACTCTATTTTCTCCCTCCATCAATTTCCCCTTCAATTTTATCGCCCTTATCTTCATGCATACAGTAAGTACGTGACCCTTCCCATCATTCGTCTCTGACTTAATTTTGACCCAACAGATTATTCATCGTGTCACTGAAGAATTATAGTGAAGATCATTTATGGGATGTTAGCGAAGATTGTTTGTGTTTGCTAATTTGTCTGTCTGGCTTTTTTTTTTTTTTTTTTTTTTGGTTTGTGGAATAATCTGATTACTTATTTACTTTTTCTTTTCTAATTTTACATAAACTTTTTAAACTTATGCATTAAATTTTCGATGTGAATGCATGATTTCTTTATAGTGAAAGTAATTTCAAAATTGTGCTATTTTATTGCATTTTTTGTTTTCTCGTCTTCCTGGCTGATGGCGTAGTATGTTTGATACTGAATTTTGCTAAGTAGGACAATTTGAGAAATCTGAAAAGCATTGCAGAGAGGCTTGTTTTTATTCCGTTAATTGATGGTACATATGTTTCATGTAAATTACTTATCCAAACTGATGAAGAATGGGTGAGTTTGAGTTCGAATTAGGGTCATTTCCGGGTGTGAAGTCTTCAGCTGGCAAGGTCTCTTGCTTAAGGGTACACCCGGCACTCTATTCCATCTGTTTTCATGTTATTTTTCTTCACTGGGCTATTTTTCCTGTTGAACCCCTTAGGCTTAAGCATCCGTCTTTTCAAAGTAGGGATGTAGCTTAGCTAATAATAATAATAATAATAATAATAATAATAATAATAATAATAATAATAATAATAATAATAGTA
>NC_090749.1:16548221-16575721 GCF_036898095.1 Palaemon carinicauda
GTACACTCGGGTACACTATTCATTCTAATTTTTCTTCCTCTTTTGTTAAGTTCTATAGTTTATACAGGAAATTTTTACTTTAATATTGTTGATGTTCATAAAATAATTTAATTTTCCTTGTTTCCTTCCTCGTATTGAACAGATTTACCGTAAACATCTTGATAAATTAAATTTGTTATTTATCCAACATGTATTTGATATTCATTACTGATCGATTAATTAGTTGATTCCTTTACGAAAACCGAAGGATCGATTGAATGAGGCATTGTTCGTATTGTTTTCTGTGAGACGGAAAAGAACCAAGTATTCAGGGAGACTAATGAGGCTTCATTACTTTCACATTGAACAATACGATGCTATTTTGGGTTATGACAATCCAATATTGTCATTTGACTTGATAAGAGAGAGAGAGAGAGAGAGAGAGAGAGAGAGAGGAGAGAGAGAGAGAGAGAGAGAGAGAGAGAGAGATTCTATGCCATTCAGTATACTAAAGCATCTTTAATTGATGACTTTTGCATAATTTTCCAAATCTCATCCGGTCTCCTACAGAGAAGCATTTTGGCCTTCTCTTATTCAAAAAACAACCAAGAACTGAAATTGCTTGAAGAAGAAGCTCCGAAATGCCTAAGAATAAGGGATACACCTCACAGAAAACTCCCCCAAGAAAAAGAGACCGATTTTGTGATAAGAAAAGAATGAAGACAATCCAGTATTTGTTTGTTGCATTTTCTATTACTTTTCCTTACACCATTTTGACCCAAAGACAGGTCAGGTCATTCAGTCCGAAGAACGGTTTGCAAGTGACCTAAATTGGTGAACAAGTTCCCTCGTTCTATTTCTTAGATAGTCCAGTTGATGGGACCTTTTCTTCCATTGGTGTGATACGTTGGATTTGCACCTTTTCACTTGGACTATTCTAGGTTTATAATGTTTTTGTTTTTATTTCCAGATAGAAACGTATGAATTAATAATAAAAACAAAAGTTATTCAGAGAGCCTTATGATACAATTATCAAGATAGAAGGACGGACAGTTAATGTTAATTGTGCGTGTGTTCTAACTAATACAAATTACATATTTCATCGGCCGAGTCTGTTCACTGAGTAGGCCTAAAGGCTTTCGCATACTCCTAACAGATGTCAGATTTGCTTGAGAGAGAGAGAGAGAGAGAGAGAGAGAGAGAGAGAGAGAGAGGAGAGGAGTTCAAGGTTAGCTAAGCAATATTATCTTCTTAGTCTTAAATTCTGAAGACAGGTAATGTTTTGAAAATGGTGTTATACTTATAACAGCATAGATTAATTTATGCTCACATTTTACTATAATAAACACAAATATTTCAACTTACACAGATCAGTTAGTTTCATTAAACTCCACCAACATCTCCCACAATAAAGATGTAATTATAGAAGAAATGTTTCTTGCAAGAGATGATTAGAGTCAGTTTGTTGAGTTCATAACAGATGTATCTCGATGCGGTGTGAAGTTGCCTTAGGGATCCGTATGAGAAGATAATTTTCTAAAGGTATTGAAAGTTTTGACTTTTATCTGATTCTTTTACCTGAGGAGGATTTTACATATATCTGCATGGCAGATGAATCAGAATTAACACCGCCCAAGTTTGCATCTATAATGTGCATGCATTTGCGCACACAAACACACAAACACGATTGGCATCCAAAGTACTGTATACCTTTGTTTTTGTCTTTGCTATCATTTTGCTTCATGGAGGAGATAGGTTGCCACTCCCATCCACCTTCCCATAGGTGCAGAGGGGTTATGAATGGCCTCCCAGGTCCCAGTGTCTTATGGCCCATATTCCTAATTCGAATCCCAGCTGCACCAAATGCACTGCGGAACTTCCCCCCCCCCCCCTCTCTCTCTCTCTCTCTCTCTCTCTCTCTCTCTCTCTCTCTCTCTTTTAAGCATCTTTGAACATAGCACGTCGGAATCGATTTTTGTGTCATTAGAAAATTGTTGAAATTAATTTACATATTTTTTTCACAAATACCGTTTTGCGCTTTAAGAGTTTAAACATTACTTTAAGGAAAACATTTATGTTCATCTTCAGCAAAGCTTCGTCAAGTTTTGGAACTTTTCCTAATGAAATTGGGGCACTGGAACTGGAAATAATATCCTGCTGCCAATTCTTGAATCTTTCTGCTGTGCAAAAGTCATTATGGGAGTTACGGTCATCTATGAATCATAAAACTTTCATCAAAAAGCCTTATGCCTCATTCATCTCTTGCTTGGGGCCAAATCAGATGTATAGGGAGTTGGTTTGCCAGGGAACCTGCCACCCGTTGAGATACTACCACTAGAGAGTTATGGGGTCCTTGGACTGGCCAGACAGTACTACATTGGATCTTCATCTCTGGTTACGGTTCACTTTCCATTTGCCTATACATACACCGAATAGTCTAGC
The DNA here is from genome assembly GCF_036898095.1 of Palaemon carinicauda. Classification (NCBI taxonomy): domain Eukaryota; kingdom Metazoa; phylum Arthropoda; class Malacostraca; order Decapoda; family Palaemonidae; genus Palaemon; species Palaemon carinicauda. The sequence goes on from NC_090749.1 coordinate 16,550,643, forward strand.
ATAATCTTTACAGATTGTCCTCTCTTCTCATACACCTGACAACACTGAGATTACTGTAATTGTTCAGTGGCTACTTTCCTCTTGGTAAGGGTAGAAGAAACTCTTTAGTTATGGTAAGCAGCTCTTCTGGGAGGACAGTCCAAAATCAAACCAGTGTTCTCTAGTCTTAGGTAATGCCATATCCTCTGTACCATGGTCTTCCACTGTCTTGGGTTAGAGTTCTCTTGCTTGAGGGTACACTCGGGCACGCTATTCTATCTAATTTCTTTCCTGCTTGATTTGTTAAAGTTTTTATAGTTTATATAGGAAATATTTATTTTAATGTTGTTGCTATTCTTATAATATTTTATTTTTCCTTATTTTCCTTTCCTCACTGTTGGGGCCCCTTGGCTTATGGCATCCTGCTTTTCCAACTAGGGTTGTAGATTAGCAAGTAATAATAATAATAATAATAATAATAATAATCTTCCGTGTTTGAGAGAGAGAGAGAGAGAGAGAGAGAGAGAGAGAGAGAGAGAGACTCTTGCAGCTATTACATTCTCTGTAGCAAAAAACAAGAAATTTACCAGATGTTTTAATCCTGCTTGCCAAGAAGAGCTTTGTCTTTACTTATCTCAGCAATATTATTCACTGGTTGATTGTATCAAAGCAAAAGTGAAAACTGTAATTATTCAGTGAAACATGCATCATACACTCCTTGGTGTAAGTAAGATAGGAGAATGCAGGGTCTAATGAAATGAAGGATGACGATAAAGAACGAAATAAATTCATGGAATTTTAGAGACTGGGAAATTGGTGGTATTAATCTGTGGTAAAAGATTTGCCAGACACATAGGTGACTTACTTGGGATCAGAATCTTCTCCTTGCATTCAAGACTTACTTTGTTGAACGGAGATAACACAAAACTAACACAATTATGAATTTAAAAAAATAGAATACAGAATCTTTATTATGTTTGCTGTAGTCACGTAACCTGAACTTGCATGCTTTTAAAAAGTTATTTCCAAATTAATATCTTTTTCGTACAAACTCTGGAAACGGAAATGTCATTAAAGAATTTACATTTTTGAAAGTGTAGGAGCGATATATTCATTCTACGCATTAAGAGAAGTATTTATGAATTTGAAAATAATGCCAGTTTTAAATTGACAAAGTGCTAGATATATGATAATGATTATAAAAATTCCGTGTTCATTTTTATCATGCGTCATGACATGATTAAATGTTGCTTCAAATGACTGTTCCTGTTTAATGGTCAACTAAAAGCATCATGAAGAGAAGACAGGTTCTGTTCAGCATTCATCAATATTTTAATAGTATTGATTTAGTGTAAATTCTATACTAGTTTACGCGACCTGCCAAAAATGATGCCTAAATATTTAGATATATATACTCGTACAGGCACAAGCCCCGTACAGATTCAGCCTCATCCCCCCCCCCCCATTTACTAACTACTATACGACAGTTTCGGCAATTTGTGGTAGATTGTGGTTTTTGAGTATACCTCTCGGGATACTCCCTCTCCCCAGGGTATGACTACTTCCTCTTTCTCCTACCCTATATATATATATATATATATATATATATATATATATATATATATATATATATATATATATATATATATATATATATATATATATATATATCATACAAATTGAGATTCATACCGAATCAGCAGTATTGTACAGTACATGTCTGCAAGTATGTGTTTATTTAACGAATATTCCCTCAATTCCCAATACACACTCATCGTAAAAGATGCTTAGTTTTTCGATAACTGTAGAACAATAATGCATGGTAATGGAAGAATCAGTGTCATTATTACCTTATGAAGAAAAAACCAACTTTTTTTGAATTGGAAAAGATATTTACTAACTATTCACTGATTTCCTTCAACGAAAATAAAGAAAATTGAATATGACATTTGAAACATTGGTCTTATTTCATGACATCATCAGTTAAGGATAACTTTACAATAGAGAAAAGAAAACTCATCTGCACATTTCACTGTATCTCAAAGATGTAAATACTTACCCATGACATGAAGTAAGAAGGAAAATAAGCCTTTTATATATTGTATAGCATTTGATTATTCATACAAAACTCTCCAGACTTAGAATGAATAATTTCTGTCTCCATGAGACGTTGCACTTAGATCTGGGATAATGGATTTTTGCATTCAGGAGAACTTTTTGTTTGGTTATTAAAGGTTTCCATCGTACATCACATCTACACGTGAAGTAGAAGAGGCAAAGAATATGATATGCAATAGAAGGCCTCTTGACTATAGTATAAAGTTGATCATGACAACAGTTCTTCTTCAAATATATTCCAAAGCGAAAAGGTGAAAAAAATAAAATAAAAAATAAAGCTTTATTAACCAAAAAAAGACTTCCTTCTTTAAAATATAATCATATCACAACGAACAACGACGAAATCCAACTTGCTAAATTCTACTGCGAAATCAAGATGGCCAAAGAAATGCAGCTCATCTTCAACGAAACTTATGACTTATCACATATCTTGGTTATAGATTACACAGCTGCTCAAAGGGCCAATCGAAGGAGGAAATTGGCCAATGGGTGAGTTGTTAAGCCATTGATATCCTCAATGGTTCATCTGGGAAGGAATATTACTTTCCGATAGGTTGTGAAGATTAAGTGGATGGAAGGAAGCAATGCTGACACAAATGGATTGATTAGGGAGACTCTCATTGTGCGAACATTAAGTGGGGATGTGTTCTAGTATTTCAAATCGTAAAACAAAATATCAATCCCTATAAGAATTCAGGAGGAAAACCAGACACTTCCTCATTCATCCTTAATATGCATTAGTCCATTTCGCTCTCTGCCCTTTAAATGTTTATAACTGATCTAGGTTCAACAAATGAAGTGAAATTCCCAGTTATTACTGTTTTTCAAATGAAGCAAATAGAGGATATTTTTACGTTGGAAGTAGCGTCATAATGGGTGACATTCATTGCAATTAATTCATTCACTGAAGAACTGACTTCAAAGAAACGATTGATGTTGTGAAATACATTTTATATATCCATTGGCAACTAGTCACAGTTTCTCTTTTTTACATTTTTATGATATTTGCATTTTTCAATTTACATGATATTTATAGCATTCTCAGTCTGAGGAACGTTTGGCATTCTGTTATTGATTCCTCTTCAGTTATTCTATCATGCAAATGTTTTAGCAAAATTATTGTCCTTTATTTAACAAGTACTTTAATACCTCAGAGAGTGATCTTTTGGAATGGAGGCTGAAAGGAAAACTCTCAAAGGTTTTGTTGATAGAGGAAAAGTTGAAGAATAGATTAACACAGTTTATACTCATTACATTTCTTCCTTTCCTTGAGAAGTTCTTTTATTAAACCAAAGCAACACGATTAGAGAATAAAATCCAGTTAGAATCACTGGAATTCTTGTCTTAATGAAAGCTAATTGAATTTGACTCATTGTCAAGAACTCTATTTTTTATACTGAATAAAAGTATCACTTTGTCTTAAATTTACTTAATTGAATTAGTTTAGAAAGTCTACAGATATCGACATCTTTTATGAAATCACTACACATTTTTAAGATTCAAAATTTACCAAAAACTATATTTTGATAAGGTGACCTCAAGGTAAAGTTTGAAAATAATGTTAAAGTTTATCTTCTGATCGTGAGATCTTTATCAAGTTTTCTAAGTTGTGAATATATCTTTCGCCAATGAAATTCGCTGCGGAAATCTTGCGTCTTTTCTTAGTGAAAAGAAAATTCTAGACAGAGTTTGGATGAAGAAAAGTTACAGCGGAGGTCCATCCACCAAAAAAGAAAATACATCAGAAATTGTGATTTATATCAAATTGGTCAACCAGTGAAGAAGACAAATCTACTTGAATATTCTTAATTGTATTTTCCTATTCTTATTATTGTTTTGCATCAATCAAAATTTCATATTCATTTCTAACGGCATTAGCCTGAATAACTGGCAGATTAGAGAAATTATATCGTGAATATGTTTCTTAGCAGATCAACTCGAGCAGTATCTTTAAGATTGATAAAATGAACAAAGAAAGAAAGCGAAGTGAAGACGACTCCACCTTAACAGAGGCAATTATCATTAAAGTCTCACCAATAGAATTGATTATATTGCCTGCAGCTTTCACGAATTGTGCAATTATTGATCCAGCTACATTGATAATGACATTCCAATTAGAAACCAAACAGCCGGAACTTTCATTTCAAAGTAATCTCATGAGTAGAGAATAGTTATTTCCTAATCTTTACTAAAGGGATTCTGAGAATAACTCCATCTATAAGGGATCTGGCTTTGATTTTGTTGTCAAATTCCCCATATCATTATTTCTATGAAAATGACAATTCTATTGATACTGTCACGTGACTCATATCAATCCTTTTATCCCTCCCTAAAAAACCCTATTCATCATATGGACAATCTCTCTACATTGTCGTTCTTTTATATTCCCTCAAATGTCGTGTTCATAACAATTCTCATTTGATTCCATCATGAGTAATTGGAAATATGTCACACACTGATTGGAATACATACATAAATTACATGTAATCATATTAACACCAGGATGCTTGAAATATACACTTTCATTTCCTAATGGAACATAGCATCAAAACTAAATCTCTCTCTCTCTCTCTCTCTCTCTCTCTCTCTCTCTCTCTCTCTCTCTCTCTCTCTCTCTCTCTCTTCCTTCACAGTGAACCTCTAATACATAATATAGTGGCAAGACAGAGGAAATGACTTCCTTGTGACTCTTGCTTCCTTTTACTGTTGACTTGAAGACTTGTCAAAGTTCACAGATGTGACAGACAGTATCGGCGATGGTGTTCTTTCTATGACTAAAAGACTTTTTATTCCTTTAAATCTTTTCTGTCACTTTTGTGTTCAATTTCATTTGCTTAAACGTTATTAAGATATTATCTTCCCGTATCGATAAGTAGCACAAACCTTTCTCCATGAATGATCATACCTTAACGTGGTGAAAGGGTTTATGTATTGCCAGGATCAGCAAAGCTATGCTAGTCATAGCACCCATACTAGATTGGTTTGTTGTGAGAGATCAGACTAAAGTCTCCCACCATCGCCGATCTGTAATGGCCTGCCTGGTGAGGAAAATGGCCAAACCCCAGACACGGCTAAGGACATGTCTAAGGCCTCTCTCCTGTAACGGAATATAAATGGTTGCATTTGTTGTGGTTGTTGTTGTTGTTGTTGTTGTTGTTGTTGTATATGCCACAGACATTGCCTATTCTATGCCGGTCACCTTACACTGCACTCACTCATGATACCACAAAGTATTGGTGACCGGTAAATTTCACTAAGGGAAATTTCACGACGAAGTTGAATTTTATTCTTGTCTTCCTTCTTCTCTCTCTCTACTTCCTCTTTCCCTCCTTCCCTACTTATTCCCTGAATCCTTTCCCTCTCCTACTCCTCTTCCTACCTCTCCTCCTCTTCTACTCTTCTAATCTTCCTCCACTTTCTCTTCCTCTCACTATAAAGCCACATCTTAGCTGGAGGAGATTCCCACTATCTTATCAAATTTTTGTCAATTTTATATTTTTTGAACGCAAAAATCTTCCTCTTTTTTACATAATGGATTTTATTTGGTGGGGGGAGTGGTTGACCAACGTCCTTATTTTCCAATTTTTTGAAATCCGATGTAATCACATTCAGGAATAACTTCAGTAATTGGATCCCATTTATTGTCTTCTCGTTAAAAATAGGAAGGTTTCGATTAATCGTTTGAAAATTCCATTGATTTGAATTCTCTGAACTTTTCTAATCGTAACCCACTTTATTTAGTCATACATATTTCAAATTAAATATTGTTGCAATTCTGCTTTTGAATGTCAACAAAGATTTTTTTCCAAAGAAGTTTGAATATGCAAAAATGAAAACGCTTCTGTCATTGTTATAACAATGATGTTTACGTAAATAATAAAAAAAAAAATAAATCAAATCTTAATACACAACAGAAAACTCAAAACAGATAGAACAAATAAATTGAAGAAAAAACAATAGAATCTAAGTTGAAAAATCTCTTTATTCAATTAATTTTTTATTTTTTTTTTATTTTTTTTATCCATTTTATTTGAATAGAAACATATTTCATATGACTTTTTTATCCAATTCTACGTTGAATGTCCACAAAGCCCATTTACATTTGAGAGGGAAATATACCAAAACAATGTGTTTACGCCTTTATACAAAGAAAAAAAAAGGTTGTTGGAACCAGCCAACCTTCAGCAAGATTAAGCGAAAGTTCATTTAATTATGCTATTCCTTTCTATGCAACTTATGTTAACATCGTTGGCCTGCAAATGGATAAAAGTAACAGAGGACTTTGAGATAATTATGAAATTTGGCAAACATTACAAGTTTTTAATGCAATGTAGGTTGTAACAAAACAAAGTAAGCAGAAACATATATCTCTCCTACAAGTCAACCTTTGTACCTAAGATAAACAAGACTTCTGTATTGAGCAAAGCCTCTTGTCGCTCATCTGTTGAATCGTCAGTTTATATTTAGAAATTACGATTCAATAATGTCATTCAATCAAACCATCTGGGACGCTGAGCCAACAGCGCTGAGCGGTTACTCTTTCCAAAAGCTGTCTGACTTTGAAAACCTCATTTCCTTTCACTTGGAATCTCCCTCGTTTACAGCATTCATTAGAATAGAGAGGAAAATCTTAATAAACTTAGGATCTATATAACGGAATATTGGTATAAATGCAATAGGGATCGAGTAAGTTTGTCATATTGTACATAGTTAATAAAGATACATATTCTTTTCAACAGTAGAAGATTTTTCCCCTGGTTTTTCAGGCCTAGACTTAATGAAGTGACGCAGCCAAGATTTATTCCGGTGTTTTTAGAGTTAATCCAGGAATGTTCAAACGCAACAGTTTCTATCTCGGGTAAAAAAAAAAAAAAAAAAAAAAAAAAAAAAAAAAAAAAAAAAAAAAAAAAAAAAAAAAACTTGTTCTAAATTTCACATATGCTTTTTATCAGTTATGGAGACTGATCTTATACCAGGTTTCTATTGTATAAAGACAAAATAATTTCCATTTCTCACTGAAACCGATTCCTTTTAACATGATAGTTGACGTAACTATATTTTCTCAAATAATCTATTACTTCCTGTAGCAGATCTGACTCACTGGGCTCAAGTAAGGTGTTTGGGTGTCATAGGTGAGACATATTCGCATCTTCAAGGAAAACTCACTTTAGTGTATTCTATCCTGTCTCCTCTCCTTACACAGGTTTAAAGGTTTAAAGGTCATTCATGAATGGCAAAAGCAAGGGCCAGCAACATTGTTCTAGCAGGACAATGCCCTAGAGACTGACCCTATATACATGTGATCAGCACCCAAGGCCCCTCTCCATTAAAAATAGGACCAGGGAGTGCCAGGCAATGGTTGCTGATGACTCTGCAAAAAGACTTATATACTCCCTCAAACACCCCAACCTTAGCTCACAAGGATAGCGAGGTTGAAGCGACCAAATGAACTAACGAATTTGAGCGGGACTCAAACCCAAGTCAGGTGATCACCAGTCAGGAACGTTACCACATAGGCCACCACAACCCTGAGTACTTTCCAAATACGTAAATCAAGACTGGCATAATTATCCCAAGGATTTATTAAATTTTCTTCTTTGTAGTATCCTTCTTTTTAGGAAAGCATCCTTAATGATGTTACTCTCTCCTTCTGCAACTCATTACCGAATGCTAATGCTTCATTTATTTATGCTTCCGTTCGCAAGCTCAGATTCGAACAATATTCCTTTCCTCTGACCAAATATCCAAACATACATCTGTATGATACAGAGATTAAATAGTATCAATATTTTTCTTGGATTAATTCAGGTACTTTGTAAGTATTAAATCTCATTTCAACTTTGCGATATCATTAATATTAATCTATTTTATTAATCAGATTCATTCCAGTCTGCATATAAAGCGAATCATATTAGAATGCTATCATCTAATAAGGTGAGTTTGGACGTGATGATAATGAGATTAGACATCCAGAGAAAAACAGTTGGAATTTGTGGAACCAGAACTGACGGTTTCCTTCTTCATGTGTGTTTGTCTGTCTCTGGTTATTGTTTTTTTCTACTTTAATTATGCTCTCATTTCCTTTACTCATTACCTTCAGTTTGTAGCTCCTTTCTCTTCTCCCTTTTAATGCGAATATCTTTTCCTATTACAAAAATATTATTGAATGACTCACCTCATCCAGAGGCTAATGAAATGGCCTTCCACGTGAGAGTGCAGGAGAACATTTTCGGACTGATTTGGCGTTTCCTTTGGAGCGATTTCACAGTTACAGGAGTCTTGGTCGAAGGATATCATTCCTTTGTTGGTTTATCTCATCATTCATTTGGGTATCCTTTTGGCTCTGAAGTTTGTGGTAGGGAACTATTACTAAGTATTAGATTAGGATGAGAGAGAGAGAGAGAGAGAGAGAGAGAGAGAGAGAGAGAGAGAGAGAGAGAGAGAGAGAGAGAGAGAGAGAGAGAGAGAGAGAGAGAGAGAGAATGTTGTTTATTAGTGACGCAGTAAAATAAAACCGATTTTTCTTACCGACATTTATGTAATAGCGGGATTGGAAATACTTCAGATTTATCTTGAAAATTACCTGTACATTTTCTTTGTAGATTCAATTCTAATCTTTCGTTCCCGAAAGACTATACAAGAGATTGGTATCTTATTGTTACATTTCTTGATTTTCATGATCATTTCCTCCTGTTAAATCTCGTTACTCTGACTTTTCTTCCAAACAATAATCAATATTCCTTAAAAAAACAGTAGGTTATTGAATCTTAACTTCCCTTTTTCAAAGTAATAGTTTAACCCTGGATAGGTACGGTGGGTCGTTTGCGACCCCGAGCGTCAAAAAAAAACAGGTTTTTCTCACGTGACTCACCCCTGTGACTGAATTTGTGGGTGATCGACCTGCAGGAGGTGTCTCCCCTACACGCTCTAGTAGTGTCCAGATGTGCATTGCTGTAGCTGTACTCCTTCCCCGATTTCTGAGACGCGTCAGGGTCGTTCGCGTCCGAGTTTACCCTTCTGAGGTAGTTTGCATAATTATCAAAGTTATTACGTATTATGAAATTGTCGTAGAATGGTGCTACTTGTATAGGTTATCAGTTGTGGAAAGTCTTGGTGGATTGTTTGGCTACCTTGTGCATGATTTTTTTTTTAGTTAAAATGTCGTTCATCACCACGAGGACCATTTTACCGCGAGTGCCCTTTTTTCATTTTTTTTCATTTTTTTGCCAAGTCATTTTTCCGTAAGATATTGCCAAATAGTGTCGTAAAACTTTTGCTTGTTTAGTGTTGGAAAGTGTGTCTAGATGATCTGGCTACCCATGCATGACTTTGTTTTTGTCAGATACGACGTAGTTATTGGTATATTGGGTATTTAACTGCGGTTACCAATTTCTGTTTTTTTTTCAATATTTGTAAAAATTACTACGTAGTAAGGAATTGCCGTATATTATTCATTTTTTTTTCATGTTTATGTGTTAGAAAGTGTGCCTTGATGGTTGGGCTAACACGTGCATGTCTTTTTTTTTATCTGAGATGTCGTATATTAGAATGTCGGGCATTTTACCGCGAGTGTCCCTTTTTAATTTTTTTTAATTTTTTTGCCAAGTCATTTTTCCGTAAGATATTGCGAAATAGTGTCGTAAAACTTTTGCTTTTTTAATGTTGGAAAGTGTGTCTAGATGATCTGGCTACCCATGTGTGATTTTGTTTTTGTCAGATACGACGTAGTTATTGGTATATTGGGTATTTAACTGCGGTTGCCAATTTCTGTTTTTTTTTCAATATTTGTAAAAATTTACTACGTAGTAAGGAATTGCCGTATATTATTGATTTTTTTTTCATGTTTATGTGTTAGAAAGTGTGCCTTGATGGTTGGGCTAACACGTGCATGTCTTTTTTTTTTATCTGAGATGCCGTATATTAGAATGTTGGGCATTTTTCCGCGAGTGCCCCTTTTTATTTGTTTTGCATTTTTTTGCTTAGTCATGTTACCGTAAGGAATTGGCAAGCAGTGTCGCAAAACTTATATTTTTAGTGTTGGAAAGTGTTTCTAGATGATCTGGCTACCCATGCCTATTTTTTTTTAGCCAGATATGGCGTATATATAAGTATGTGTTCGATTTTCCTGTGATTGCCATTTTTTCGTTTTTTCCCATTTCTTTCAAAATTACTACGTACTAAGGAACTATCACAGAGTAATATTTCATTTATATGTTTATTTGTCGGAAAATATGCCTTGATGGTTTGCCTAGCACGTGGCTGAAATTTTTTTTTTCTGAAATGCCGTATATTAGAATGGCCATTTTTCCACGAGTGCCCCTTTTTATTTGTTTTGCATTTTTTTGCTTAGTCATGTTACCGTAAGGAATTGGCAAGTAGTGTCGCAAAACTTATATTTTTATAGTGTTGGAAAGTGTTTCTAGATGATCTGGCTACCCATGCCTATCTTTTTTTTAGCCAGATATGGCGTATATATAGGTATGTGTTCGATTTTCCGGTGATTGCCATTTTTTCGTTTTTTCCCAATTCTTTCAAAAGTACTACGTACTAAGGAACTATCACAGAGTAATGATTCCTCTAGATGTTTATTTGTCGGAAAATTTTGTTTACTTTTTTTTTGATTGAATATCATCAAATTTTTTTAGCTAAAATATTGTTTTACATTTTTTTTTTCGATTTTATTTCCCTTCAAAAAAATTTTTTTGGGTCAGAATTTTAATTTTATAGTCGTAAAATAATCGACAATTATCCAGCAACCCACCATACAATTTTTATGCATATCCAATAATAATTAGATTAGTAAATAACACCTTGAAATTGACATACCCTTCCTACATTTCAAGTGGCAGATTAGGGAGTCTGAGTCAGTGTGGTTGGCGGCCATTTTGTGGACATATCCGAAGCGTAAGCTGCCCTATCTATATATATTCTTGTTCCCTATAGAATTTGTGATATTTTGGTTTATTTTTACCTGCATAAATATCATATTATATATTAAATATATGTATTTTTTTACGAAATTTCCAAGTACTCAAAAAATTACCTTTAGATATGGCCCCTGATATAAATGTAATTTACAAAATAATGAAGATTTTTTTACATATTTATATTTTAGGATAACATATGTTTATTCCCTAAAAAAATTAGCCACTTCCTATTTCATTTGGGTACCCAAAAAAATTCATGAAATTTGGACAATTTTTTTTGGCCAAAAAAAGTTACCCTTTTTTTCTCATTTCAGATCTTCACCTCCATGGGTGTGACTTCATCCAAAATACATCAAGATGTGTCCTAAACATTCAAGAATCAATTCCTAAAAGGATTTGTGTATATATGTATAAACTTTTTTTTTATGAATTTTTATGTCAGGTCTTTTTTTTTTTCTACTTAATTTTTTAAAATATTTATAATAAATAGTTTTTCTGCAGATGAGTAGTATTTATCTTTACAGTTGTTTTAAGCATTCATTGAAGTTTTTTTTGGCAAAAGAAAAAAGGAGGTTACTGCAAAAACTGATTTTTCAAGAATTTTTTTTGGCGTCGGGGTCGTTCGCGTCCGAGTATACCCTTAAAGGGGTGTCCGAGGACCGTACCTATCCAGGGTTAAAGAGCTTATAATTGGCAATGGATATTGAAGTTCAATTGTTTGTGTTTACTCTAAGTAATCTCTACTATTTTAATTAGAACCTCGTTTGCTAGATGAGAGCAATAGCCATCAAAAGCCTTTGGGGAGCAAGCTGTAATAGCCATCTGTTGAGGCAAAATCAATTATTTTCTCATATTTGAACAACAGAGCATAGGAGCGTCATGTGAGAGGCAATGTCAGACAAAGGGATCCAAAAAGGGTCATCAGCAAAACGACTTTCTTTTATGTCCTCATGGAACAAGACTTGACACATATCGCGAAACAGAGCCAGTTACAATCTCAGGCTTCATAACATTCCAATGCAAACGATGGAGTCTTTCTTGCAAACGTGTTTTGCACCATTCATTGCTCGCCCCAACAGAGGAAAGACATTATAACACGAGTTTTGCAGCTGCGTCAGACGTCGCTCTAAAGTTACATTGTAATTCCACAAAGCTCTCTCTCTCTCTCTCTCTCTCTCTCTCTCTCTCTCTCTCTCTCTCTCTCTCTCTCTCTCTCTCTCCTAAATACGTATAATTTCCCACAACTTTTATATGATTCTCTATTTAATTTAGTTACACTTCAGAGATCTTTCCACCACTGATCCATACGTTTCCCTCAACGCCGTTAGGAAAAGGTCAGTATTCTTCTGTTATCTTTATTTTAGTCACGTCATTAATATCCAAATTACAGAAGAACCCAAAGCAACGACGTCCTAGCCCATTAACCCTGGATAGGTACGCTCCTCGGACACCCCTTTAAGGGTTACTCAGACGCGGGCGACCCCGACGCCGAAAAAAATTCTTGAAAAATCAGTTTTTGCAGTAACCTCCTTTTTTCTTTTGCCAAAACAAACTTCAATGAATGCTTAAAACAACTGTAAGGATAAATACTACTCATCTGCAGAAAAACTATTTATTATAAATATTTTAAAAAATTAGGTAGAGAAAAAAAAGACCTTATATAAAAATTCCTAAAAAAAAGTTTATACATATATACACTAATCCGTTTAGGAATTGATTCTTGAATGTTTAGGACACATCTTGATGTATTTTGGATGAAGTCAGACCCATGGAGGTGAAGATCTGAAATGAGAAAAAAGGGTAACTTTTTTTGGCCAAAAAAATTTGTCCAAATTTCATGAATTTTTTGGGGTACCCAAATGAAATAGGAAGTGGCTAATTTTTTTAGGGAATAAACATATGTTATCCTAAAAAAGAAATATGTAAAAAAATCTTCATTATTTTGTAAATTACATTTATATCAGGGGCCATATCTAAAGGTAATTTTTTGAGTACATAGAAATTTCGTAAAAAAATACATATATTTAATATATAATATGATATTTATGCAGGTAAAAATATACCCAAATATCATAAATTCTATAGGGAACAAGAATATATATAGATAGGGCAACTTACGCTTCGGATATGTCCACAAAATGGCCGCCAACCACACTGACTCAGACTCCCTAATCTGCCACTTGAAATGTAGGAAGGGTATGTCAATTTCAGGTGTTATTTACTAATCTAATTATTCTTGGATATGCATAAAAATTGTATGGTGGGTTGCTGGATAATTTTCGATTATTTTACGACTATAAAATTAAAATTCTGACCCAAAAAAAATTTTTTGAAGGGAAATAAAATCGAAAAAAAAAATTGTAAAACAATATAATATTTTAGCTAAAAAAATTTGATGATATTCAATCAAAAAAGAAGTAAACAAAATTTTCCGACAAATAAACATCTAGAGGAATCATTACTCTGTGATAGTTCCTTAGTACGTAGTAATTTTGAAAGAAATGGGAAAAAACGAAAAAATAGCAATCACAGGAAAATCGAACACATACCTATATATACGCCATATCTGGCTAAAAATAAAGATAGGCATGGGTAGCCAGATCATCTAGAAACACTTTCCAACACTATAAAAATACAAGTTTTGCGACACTACTTGCCAATTCCTTACGGTAACATGACTAAGCAAAAAAATGCAAAACAAATAAAAAGGGGCACTCGCGGAAAAATGGCCAACATTCTAATATACGGCATTTCAGAAAAACAAATTTCAGCCACGTACTAGGCAAACCATCAAGGCACATTTTCCGACAAATAAACATCTAAATGAATCATTACTCTGTGATAGTTCCTTAGTACGTAGTAATTTTGAAAGAAATGGGAAAAAACGAAAAAATGGCAATCACAGGAAAATCGAACACATACCTATATATACGCCATATCTGGCTAAAAAAAAGATAGGCATGGGTAGCCAGATCATCTAGAAACCCTTTCCAACACTATAAAAATATAAGTTTTGCGACACTACTTGCCAATTCCTTACGGTAACATGACTAAGCAAAAAAATGCAAAACAAATAAAAAGGGGCACTCGCGGAAAAATGGCTAACATTCTAATATATGGCATTTCAGAAAAAAAAATTCAGCCACGTGTTAGGCAAACCATCAAGGCACATTTTCCGACAAATAAACATCTAAATGAATCATTACTCTGTGATAGTTCCTTAGTACGTATTAATTTTGAAAGAAATGGGAAAAAACGAAAAAATAGCAATCACAGGAAAATCGAACACATACCTATATATACGCCATATCTGGCTAAAAAAAAAGATAGGCATGGGTAGCCAGATCATCTAGAAACACTTTCCAACACTATAAAATTATAAGTTTTGCGACACTACTTGCCAATTCCTTACGGTAACATGACTAAGCAAAAAAATGCAAAACAAATAAAAAGGGGCACTCGCGGAAAAATGGCCATTCTAATATACGGCATTTCAGAAAAAAAAATTTCAGCCACGTGCTAGGCAAACCATTAAGGCACATTTTCCGACAAATAAACATATAAATGAATTATTACTCTGTGATAGTTCCTTAGTACGTATTAATTTTGAAAGAAATGGGAAAAAACGAAAAAATGTCAATCACAGGAAAATCGAACACATACCTATATATACGCCATATCTGGCTAAAAAAAAAAAATAGGCATGGGTAGCCAGATCATCTAGAAACACTTTCCAACACTATAAAATAATAAGTTTTGCGACACTTCTTGCCAATTCCTTACGGTAACGTGACTAAGTAAAAAAATGAAAAACAAATAAAAAGGGGCACTCGCGGAAAAATGGCCAACATTTTATTATACGCATTTCAGAAAAAAAAATTTCAGCCACGTGCTAGGCAAACCATCAAGGCACATTTTCCAACAAATAAACTTCTAAATGAATCATTACTCTGTGATAGTTCCTTAGTACGTAGTAATTTTGAAAGAAATAGGAAAAAACGAAAAAATGGCAATCACAGGAAAATCGAACACATACCTATATATACGCTATATCTGGCTAAAAAAAAAATAGGCATGGGTAGCCAGATCATCTAGAAACACTTTCCAACACTATAAAAATATAAGTTTTGCGACACTACTTGCCAATTCCTTACGGTAACATGACTAAGCAAAAAAATGCAAAACAAATAATAAGGGGCACTCGCGGAAAAATGCCCAACATTCTAATATACGGCATCTCAGATAAAAAAAAGGCATGCACGTGTTAGCCCAACCATCAAGGCACACTTTCTAACACATAAACATGAAAAAAAAAAATAATATACGGCAATTCCTTACTACGTAGTGAATTTTTACAAATATTGAAAAAAAAACAGAAATTGGCAACCGCAGTTAAATACCCAATATACCAATAACTACGTCGTATCTGACAAAAACAAAGTCACGCAAGGGTAGCCAGATCATCTAGAAACACTTTCCAACACTAAAAAAGCAAAAGTTTTACAACACTATTTGGCAATATCTTACGGAAAAATGACTTGGCAAAAAAATGAAAAAAAATGAAAAAGGGGCACTCGCGGTAAAATGCCCAACATTCTAATTTACGGCATCTCAGATAAAAAAAAAGACATGCACGTGTTAGCCCAACCATCAAGGCACACTTTCTAACACATAAACATGAAAAAAATATCAATAATATACGGCAATTCATTACTACGTAGTAAATTTTTACAAATATTGAAAAAAAACAGAAACTGGCAACCCCAGTTAAATACCCAATATACCAATAACTACGTCGTATCTGACAAAAACAAAGTCACGCATGGGTAGCCAGATCATCTAGACACACTTTCCAACACTAAAAAAGCAAAAGTTTCACGACACTATTTGGCAATTTCTTACGGAAAAATGACTTGGCAAAAAAATGAGAAAAAATGAAAAAGGGGCACTCGCGGTAAAATGGTCCTCGTGGTGATGAACGACATTTTAACTAAAAAAAAAAATCATGCACATGGTAGCCAAACAATCCACCAAGACTTTCCACAACTGATAACCTATACAAGTTGCACCATTCTACGACAATTTCATAATACGTAATAACTTTGATAATTATGCAAATTACCTTAGAAGGGTAAACTCGGTCGCGCTCGACCCCGACGCGTCTCAGAAATCGGGGAAGGAGTACAGCTACAGCAATGCACATCTGGACACTACTAGAGCGTGTAGGCGAGACACCTACTGCAGGTCGATCACCCACAAATTCAGTCACGGGGGTGAGTCACGTAAGAAAAACCTCTTTTGTTTTGACGCTCGGGGTCGCGGACGACCCACTGTACCGTTCCAGGGTTAAACACATATTCATAGAAACTGGGAAATACATTAGAAAACGAATACTTTTATTCAAGGGGAATAAATGTCTATATGTGACAGTGAGGGTTGCAAAGATGCCACTGACAAAATCGTCGAGTATGATAAATGGGCTGTTGCCATGCAACGTAAGAATAAGAAATGGAAGAAGACTTCTGCCAAATCTTCATCAGTGCCAGAACCTGCCCCAACTTCACCTATTGTGACTCCAAGGACTGAGAGCACAGACTCGTCCTTGTCTGTCCCTACAACTCCTCAGCAATCGGGTGCAACTGCAGTCATCCCTTCTACCAACGAGCCTGAGTCCTCCAACGCCATGGAGATCGAACAAGAGGCCCACTCCACGGAGTGCAACTGCACAGATTGCCTCCAAATACTCTTGCAAGAAGCCACTGCCATACAAGAAAACATCCCAGCTACACAGCCAAAGAAGCCTCTGCCAAAGTTTCGACTATTACGAGCAAACCTGGAGCTCTCCTATGCCTCTGTTGCTGCCATGGCTGCCAAGCCAGGCATGCAATTCACTGCAAGACCCAACAGGAAAGGTGACCTTATCATCTATCCCAATTACGTCGAGACAGCTAGATTCCTTCAGGAAGACCCCTCCTTAACACTGCTGGATCCTGCTTTTATCAGGAAGAAGGCAGTCATTACCAGGTATCCTGTGTCGATGCCTATCTCCATTGTAACTTTTTGCAGCAACATTGATTGTGCTGTTCGCTGCACAAGCAAAGATGACGTGCCTGTTCGACGTCTCATCGCCACCTTTATAGGTCCAGTTCCTTCCAAACTGGACTTAGGAGTCTGGGGTACTTTCCCCATCGAGGATTATACACCTGAGCCCCTTCGATGTTACAGATGCTAACGCTTTGGACATCATAAAGAAGAATGCAGAGGCCCCATTATCTGCGGTATCTGCAGCCAGTGAATAGCAGAGAAGTGTGCATAAAGGCCCACAAAGAAGGATAACAAACCACATCCAAGTGCCCCAATTGTTCTAAGCCACACTATGCTTGGAATAAGCGCTGCCCAGAGCGTCTCAAGAGGATAGCAGCTATGAAGAATACATCCTCTTCAAACCAAAACAAACCAGCTCCATCCCAGCCACCGAAAGAACAGAGAACTCCTCGCCAGAGAAGACCACTTCCGCCAACTTCTGCTCCTGCATCTACACCTACAACTGCTCCTAAAAGGACCAGCAACGACCTGCAACTGTTCCCAAAAAGGACCAGCACCGACCTGCAACTGCTACCCAAAGGGACCAGCAACAACCCTCATCCTCATCCCCTTCTCAAACCTTGACTCAAGCAATTGAGTCTCTCACCTTGCAAGACCTCATACCTATCGCCTTCCAGATCCTTACCAAAGTCCTCTCCCTCTCATCTACCTCCACCTTCCAGCAACTCCTGCAACAGTTCCAGTTTCCAGCCACGGAGCAGAGATAATCCTTCTCTGCTTGCAGCAGATATATCCTCTCCTTCCTTCCCAATTCCCTATTCCTAAAAGGAGAATAGTTATTACAAGGCTGTCTTCCTCATAAGGAAACAGCTCTTGTTTTTCCTATCTCCTAAAAAATCCCTTTTTCCCTATCATTCCTCTTCCAACATTATCCTTGGGGGCCTTTCTCGTACTTACTGACCGAGCGTTGTACAGAAATGGGCCCCCTCCCCTTTCTCATTACAGAGCAGGAATAAGCTTCTTTGCTTAAACCTACTCCTATTCTCTCTTACTAAAAATCCTTCTCTCCTCTCCCAGTCTCTTTTATTTACTGGGACTTGCTACTATCAATGCTTTTTTCTCTGACTAAAAACTTTCTTTCGTGGACCTAAAAAGAAGTCCCCTTTTTCGGGTTACTTCCTACCCCATTTCACGTCATGTCAATCCATTCCCATTCCCATCCCTCATTCATCATCCTCACCCCTCATCCTTCATCCTTTTTCCGATTCTTACCTAACATTCCTTTTCATAATACAATTTTTTACTCCTCTGGAGTATCTCCCTTTACAGATCCAATCGTGTACGGGCTGTCCTACAACAAGAGCCCGTGTCATGCTACAGGCATGGCAATCTACTCATCATCATCATCAGAGAGAGAGAGAGAGAGAGAGAGAGAGAGAGAGAGAGAGAGAGAAGAAAAGCAATTAAGGCAATAAAGACGAGAGACAATATATAGGAAGATTATGAACAACAAATGGTTCTATTCACTATTTTTTTTTCTGTAGGTTCTGAATGATGTTTATTTATGTACCAACAGTATTCTCGCAGCTTCAGGTAAAACCAATTCCAAAGAAAATCCTGCAGTCTGGCTGTGGAATACCAAACACAGTTGCTGGAACGTTGGCTTTATTCGGCTTAAAGTTGTGGCAAGGTATTGGCCAAGCCAGTACAGTGTTAGAGACTCAATGTTGCCAAGCAAGCATACAAACACCACCAGTCACAGTTACCAATTCATACCACATTTACCCCTACTGAGAAGAAGAATATACAGTACTGTACACATTCGCATCATAACAAAACATGAATTCACTCAGATTTCACACCAACTGCAATAATTATTCTTACATCACATTTGCATTACAAAGCTCACCTTATTGGCAATACAAATTTCATATTCAAATTACAAAACTCATGAGTACTTATTTCATTCGATAACTGGGGTCATCTCACTTACATAAAAGATACATTGATAAAAATGGGCCTTATGACTACTAATTCATAATGAACACATTGACATACAGACTCTTACTACCCATACTACTCCCACTCATCTAGGTCAAAATCTGAGAGATAGCCAGGAGAGCGCCTAGTACGACTTGTGCTTTGGGGCACCTCGGAGGTTGGTGTTTCTGCAGGTGTTCCTTTCGACAGTGCTTTTCCTGGGGTGGGCAGTTCTGTGGTTTGTTGCGGTTCAATTGCAAGCTCCCTCCCCTGGACTGGTTCTGTATCCACTCGACTTCTTTCCGTTCTCTGGCTGGGGTCTCCAGGTGGGAAAGGGGGTTCCTTGATTGATAGGAGTCTTACCATTTTCTCGCATATTGAAGATATGACGCTTCCTTTACCGCGTCAGGTGTTTGGACTGAATACTTCAGCTGCAAGAGCCAGGTGATGAGTCGACACAGTGGATTCCTTGCTTTCTTGGTGCGTAACACGAACAGGAGTCTAACTTCCTCGACCTCTGGTTCGTACTTGAATTTCCTAACCGTTTTCTTTAGAAGAACTTGCTCATTTTCTGTCATCCACGATGGAGCCGCTTGCCCGTATGTTGCTTCCCTGGGGTGCACGAACATGCGCTCATATGGTGTTTAGTTCGTAGCGACGCAAAGAAGGGACCTCATGCTGTGTAATGCTTGATCCAGGACAGCCTCCCACATTTCTATAGGGAGGGAGAGAGAAGCAAGAGTTAGCCTTAAGGTGCCCAACAAAGTTCCATTGGCTCTCCCGATCTGGCCATTGCCATGGGGGTTAAACGCAGTCAAGTAGCTTGTAGCCACTCCACGGTAATGAAGGAACTTTTGGTACTCTGACGACCAGAAAGCAGGTCCTCTGTCTGAATGAATATACTGGGGCAGGCCCCAAAACTGAAAAGAGAGTAGCCAAACATTTAATGGTGGTACTCGCTGAGGTGTCTTCTGTTGCAAAGGCGAACGGAAATCTACTGTACTCATTGCTTATGTTGAGGATGTACCTGTTCTTTGTGGTGGACGGCATCGGACCTTTGAAGTCGATAGCCAGACTCTTTAATGGCCTGATAGCTTTTATCAATGTTCCTGTCTCTTTGGAGAACTTAGGTTTAATCTTACCACAGGTTTGCCATTTACGTATGACAGTCCGAGCTTCTTCAATGGTAAAGGGTAAATTTCTCTGTCTTATGATGTGGGTCATCCTTCTAATTCCTGGATGACACAGGTGCTCGTGAAGCTGAGTCAGCATGCCTCCTTGAGTACAGGTAAGTGAAGCCACACATCCCGAGGCATGCTAATTGGTTCTTTGATCCGGGTCTTTATGTGATGTCGAAGTTGAAACAACTTAGTTCCAACCTCCACCTCATTATTTTTTTATTCTTGATTTTACCATGGTTCTTGGCGTCAAACATGAAACATCCTAGCAGAAAGTGTCACCATTTCTTGATGGCTTCTACGATAGCACCTGCTTCGCGTTCCACTGCCGATTGTCGTTTCTCCAATTCTGAGAGCTAGCGAGAAAAGAAGGCCATCAGTTTTCCTTCTTGTCTCAATGAGGCTGCAACGGCGTCAGCAGAGGCATCTGTTTCGACTACAAAGATAGCTTCGTCATCTATAGCAGCAAGTGAAGCTCGAGATATTTCATTTTTTAATTCTTTGAGTGCTTGTTCTGCGGATTTGGCCATCAGGAAAGTTTTCACTTCAACTAAAGGTCGAATTTTCTGGGAGAAGTTCGGTACCCATTTCGCATTGTGGGATAAGAGTCCTAACATTCTTTTGAGACTAGGGGTACTGTCAGGAGGGTTTATATGCAGCAATGGACGCATTCTCTCCGGGTCAGGTAGGACTTGGTGATTATTCACTACATGGCCTAAAATTGAGATTGATGTTTGAGCATAAACACTTTTCTTGTCATTTATGGTAAGTCCACACTTCAATGCAGTTTCTTGAAAGCCTTTCAGATTTCTGTCATGTTCTTCACGGGTGTTACCGCAGACCGTGATGTCATCTATGTAGGCGAACGTACCCTCCAGTTGCTCCTTACCAATAATTTCGTCGAGAACTTGCTGAAAGCAGATAGCCCCATTGAGTACTCCAAAAGGCAAACACGTGAATTCGAACAGCCTTCCATTTGCTTCGAACGCCGTGAATTTCCGATCAGCCATGTTCAATGGTATTTGAAGATATGCTACCTTCAAGTCTATGGAGCTGAAGTAGCGGTAAGTAGAAATTTCCTCAATCATCTCGGTGATCCCTGGAACAAGATAACCAATTAGGTTGGTGAATCTGTTTTTGGTTTGAGAGTAATCTATGACCAATCTTTTCTTATCACACTGATCGACAACTACCACTTGAGCTCTCAACGAATTGCGACCCGGTGTGATGATGCCCTCCTCTAGCAGCCTTTTTACTATTTTCTTGATGAACTCGGTGTCCTCTTTGGAATAACTTCTAGATTTCACCTGTATCGGGTGACAGTCGACTATCTGATTGTCGAAGATGAATGGCGGTTCAATTTGAGCCGCAATCAGAGCACAAGGTGACTGCATGCTTAGCTCCAAAGGTGGTAGCGTCCCACCAAAGTCTAAGCAGACTTGCTTGTGTAACTGTAGGAAGTTATGTCCCAAAACGACTGGAGCCACACAATCATCCATCAAGTGCAAACAGAACTCACTGTATACTCTTCCACTTACGGTTAAATCGTAATTGCAACACTTGTTAAGTTTCATCGTCTGTTTAGCATTAGACATGGTTATACTGCAGGCTGAAGGACAAGTCACTGAGTTCATAGCCCTAGCTACTTCTGCATATATAAAGCTTTTAAATGCTCCAGTGTCAACCAGCCCGTCCAGGGCCTAGCCTCTATTCAGTTTTACAGGTAGGGCAGTTCTCTAAACACTTCGTAGTGCAGGAGAAGCTGCAGCACAGCGGCCCCTGTTATGGAAGCAGGGATGGACTGTGGGATGTTGTGTAGGACTATTCCAGCTTTAGGATTAGAATTAGTTGATTCACCATTATTGTTCCATTGTTTTCTTTGTGACTTGAAGATGCGAGCACAATGACCTACCTTCTGATAGTTGGAACACGAGGCTTTCTTGGCTGGGCAGTGGGCTCTGGGATGTAGGGGTCCTCCACAAAAAAAGCACCTCCGACCGCTGATGGTGGCAGCACACTCACTTGGATTCGTGAAGTCACTCATTTCGATCAGAAAACTTTTTGGATCCATTTCGGGTTTTGCCTGTTCATCTAACAATGCTGCCACTGTGGTATGGGTTTCACTTGCATAAGACGCCGAATGTAGTTGAGATATTTCCAGTGCACGGGCTTGTTTCACAGCTGTGGATAAGTCCAAGGATAAGTTCTCTAACAGTCTCTGTCGGATTACATTAGATGCCATACCTGTGATGTATGGATCTCTGATGACCAGTCCTTCAGCCTTAGCGGCTGCACAATCAGTGAAGTTACATTCCGAGGCCAGACCTTTGAGGCTATCCTAAAAAGCACGTAGTGTCGCCACTCTCTTGCTTGCAGGTGGCTAATTTGTATATGGCAAACACCTCACCTTTTTGTTTCACAAATCTAGCCTTCAACAGGCTTATGGCAGTGGCATATGTGGTGACACTTTTAATTATCTTTAACAGTTTACAAGATACGTGAGCACGAAGCAAGGCCAACTTATCTGGATTTAAGTCCGGGTTGATGACCGCACAGAACACCTCAAAGATATCATGCCACATAATCCATTTGTCCTCCGCATCGGCTGATTCTGGGTCCACGTCAATCGGGCTGGGCCTCAGAACTTGTGCATGGTGAATTTTAAGCCAAACAAATTGTGAAATACCAAACACAGTTGCTGGAACGTTAGCTTTATTTGGCTTAAAGTTGTGGCAAGGCGTTGGCCAAGCCGGTACAGTATTAGACACTTAATGCTGCCAAGCAAGCATACAAACACCAGCAGTCACTATTACCAATTCACACCACACTGGCATGAAAAATTGAATACATATAAAAGAAATAAGTGGCCTTCATTGGTTGTTACAGTCAACAGAAAGGTAAGTATTTACAAGCTTAAATTAATGAGGTAAGTAAATCAACGAGTTACTTAAACGCAAATCAGTCAGTTTAAACATCCAATGTCGCATTACCGTTTGGAACAGAAAGCAACACATCGACCCCTTTTACTAATCATTGGTATTTTGTATTAGTAAAACGCACATACTAGAGCTCAAGAACCCCTGCAGGGTAGAACTTTCTGGCTAAAAATGCTTGGTTATAGATTTGCCTTTGTTTGTTGAAGGATTCCACAAATATTACGTCCTAATACATCTCTTTGCCTATCAAAGTAGGGACTTAATCATTCTCCAAAATGGCCATTGTGCGAGTTTTATGGACGACCTGACCAGATGAATTTGTGAAAGGTTACGATTGATTTTACAAAGTTTCAAATCTCATGATTCCATAAATCAATGGTGTCAGATCCGGTTTGAAGGACCACTAAAAATTATTAGTTAAATTAATGTCTGGGAAGTGATGCTAAGAAAATCTCCCTGCTCCGATTTCCGGATCCGGGCTTGGAGAAGTAGAGCGCCAACACTCTCACATTCTACAAACCTAAGAGAAGCAACAAACACTGTTTGGTAACCATACACATGTTTCTTGGAGATAAAGTTTTAATCATTTATATCTTGAAGGGCAGCATTGGAATGTTTATATTTATTAAGAAATAAGTTCACATTGGAGCTGTTGATATAAATATCTCTAACCGACAAGAGTTAAGTGATTCCTTTCGCAATGATGTAAGTCAAAATAGGAGGCGTTAATTTTCCCCCTGGAGTCAACTTGAAGGTTTTAAAACACTGAGAGGAAAGAAAAGAGATTCAGTTATAAAACCAATTGCAAACAACAAATGAGATAATTTACATATATTACTAATAGTGAAGCCGATTTGTAGTAACTGACTACATCGATGTAGGCAAGAGGTTTCATTCATAAAGAATCTTGATAAGGTTTTTCTTATAATTCGAAGTAGATATTATTCCTTACAAGTAGATCAATTGGAGACGCATCATACATTGAAGGAAGGAACCCAATTGTTTCCACGACCTTAAATTACTTGAACTGGAATCAAGCCAAAATATAGAAATCCCAGTTAGATCCGGTTCTCTTTAGGATAAGCAATAAATCATAAAGGATTTCGCAATATGGAAGAGGTTTTGGAAGTTATCATCGAGAGATGATCAATTAACCAGGTCCGACTGATTCAGGTATATAAATATCTAGGTAGGCTAAATACAGTGTTGCCATTTCAGGATGATGTAATAAGTTGCAAGCTCAATAATTTAAATTTCCTCTTTGATAGAATTTTTTTGAACTATTTTTGTTTAGCTACTTAGTTCTTGTCGGATAGAGATATTTATGTTAACAGCTCTAATGTGAGCTTATTTCAAAATAGATATAAACTTATTTCAATGCTGCGCTTCAAGATATAGATCGAATTTAAACTTTATCTCTAAACAGTGTTTGTTGGATCTCTCAGGTTTGTTGAATGTGTGAGTGTTGGCGCTCTACTTCTCCAAGCCAGGAATTTGGAATTGGGAGCTCATAGGTTTTCCTGGAATCATTTCCTACTCATCAATGCAAATTCTACATTTTAGTTGTCCTTCGAACTAGATCAGACACCATTGACTTGTGGAATCATGAAATTTTTGGATCTTTGTAAAGTCATTCGTAGCATTTGGTCATGTCATCCATAAAACTCGTACACCGGCCATTTTGGAGAATGATTAAGTCCCTAATTTGATTGGTAAATGTATGAGTAATATTTGTGGTATCCTTTAAAGTAAAAAGGCAAATCTATTTTTAGCCAGAAAGTTCTACCCTGAAGGTGTTCTTGAGTTCTGGTATGTGCGTTTTAGCTATGCAAAATACCAATGATTAGTAAAAGGGGTCACTGTGTTGCTTTCTGTTCCAAACAGTAATGCAGCATTGGATGTTTAAACTGACTGAT
>NC_090749.1:16580721-16583221 GCF_036898095.1 Palaemon carinicauda
CATTAGATCATGGGAAATAAGGCAACTCAAATTCTATATATTTAGATGGAATAAAACAGTTTGTATAAATGTGAAAAAAAGTGGGACTAATTCAGAAATATATTGGAGCATTTGTTAAATACATTTTCTTTGACTTTTAATTAATTTTATACTAAACTTTCATTGTTGCCTTGATGTAGGGTCACCTTTGATTAACGCCCAGGAAACCTCTCGTACAAAATATCCAAATCCTTCTTACAGTCCTGAGTATGAGCCTCGCAACCCCATCCCCTCAACAAAGTAATGGAAAAAGACACTCGGTAATCAAGCACCACATAATAAATAGTAATTATGATCCCCCGATCTCTCTCTCTCTCTCTCTCTCTCTCTCTCTCTCTGAAAGTTTATTATGTAGGTGTTGAGAAGATACCCACATTTCAACGAACGTTTTTATTTATTTGTAGATCTCTCTCTCTCTCTCTCTCTCTCTCTCTCTCTCTCTCTCTGGATGTTTATCATGTCCGTGTTGAAAAGAAACCCACATTCCAACGACCATTTTTATTTATTTGCAGGTTACATACTCTCTCTCTCTCTCTCTCTCTCTCTCTCTCTCTCTCTCTCTCTCTCTCTCTCTCTCTCTCTCTCTCTCTCTAAAACCCATACATACGCAAACACATATGGTTTCCTCCTTTCTGAGTTAATATTCATATCTTCAAGAATAGAAACTTTTTGGCAACGAAAGTGTCTCGTTATTATTGCTATATCTCTTTATTTAAATGAGAACCAGTCTCAGCAACAGAATTTATTCGTAGCGTAAACAT
The DNA here is from genome assembly GCF_036898095.1 of Palaemon carinicauda. Lineage (NCBI taxonomy): Eukaryota > Metazoa > Arthropoda > Malacostraca > Decapoda > Palaemonidae > Palaemon > Palaemon carinicauda. Next base: position 16,581,522 of record NC_090749.1, read on the forward strand.
AAATAGGAGTCTATTTTTGTCTACTGGGAAATTCTTCTTGGCAAAGAGGTTTGCAATTGAATCCCCCCTCCCCAATTGGATTGACCTTCCAAAAATTTGATTTGTTGGTTCTTGTAGTCCAGATGTCCTTCGAAGGAGAGTCAGGCTTATTTCCTCTGGTTTTTCTCAGACATGTCATTGTTATTTGTCCACCATAGCATTATATATAGAAATCGTATAAGAAATCTTCGAAATTTATATATGTAAGAGTTTATTTTCCATAGGAAAACCAACAGATATCCATGTCACTACCACATCCTTACTCAAGGGTTTTAGAATACTGAATGAGTCGTATAGTTTTGTATTATTTCCTAGAGTCACCCCAAAACAGTATGGCAATTCAAATTTTAGTTAAAATGAAATGAGACTGACGCTTTTATTATGAAAATCCTTTAAACCTCCTAAGAATTAAATCCCAAAAGGCTTTGATATTGAAGGACCAATTGAACACAAATAAAGCGTAACATCAAACATCGTAAAATGCATTGATTTGTAGACAAGGTCATATATGAATATGCAAGCATATATGGTATTTGCTGGAACAATCATGTATAAAGTCATTTCTTCCATAGCTATACATACATACACACATACATACATGGAAAATACATTTCGAAACAGTTGGTCCTATGACACAAGCGTAAGTATAATTGTTGGTTGATATGAGTAGAATTAGAACATGAGTCATCGTTTCATCACCAAATTATTCCATGAAATGCCCCCCCCCCCTCCTCCGTTGCAGGCAACAATAAGATGAAAGCAAAAACAAAAACCAATTAAGTATTTATTGTTTCCGAGTTGTAAACCAATGGTCGTTTTGAACTATAGCGATATCAACCGGTCAAGATTTTGAATTATGTCATTGGAAAGAAGGGTTTATGAACGAAGAAACATACGAGAGAGAGAGAGAGAGAGAGAGAGAGAGAGAGAGAGAGAGAGAGAGAGAGAGATAAACGGACCTCTCCATTTGTTGCAACTGCCACCCACCTTTCCTCCATCTTTTGTCACCTGTAGCTCTTAGGAAACCTCTTAGGAAGAAAAAAACGAGAGAGAGAGAGAGAGAGAGAGAGAGAGAGAGAGAGAGAGAGAGAGAGAGAGAGAGAGAGAAACCTCATAGGAAACCTCTCAGGAAACATGTATATTATGGTATAACGTTTTTCCCAAGAGATCATCCGTCCTCCCAACCAAAAGACGTCCAGTCTATATGTCTGTTCTATTGGTATCCAATAAAATATCTGACCACATACCTTTATGTTGTTGACTTCTGCTGTGATAATTTCTTTATTCCTTTCAACATAAATATAAAATTTCTCTGTTTTAATCACATCAATTTTACTTTTGTTATCTTTAAAAACAGTGTTGACTTTGAATGTTTATATTTCCGGCTGTTGCTAATAGTTATACTGTAGGCGTTCAGGAATGTTGTGTTGATTGTTGTTTATACTTTCATTTCTTTAATAGAGTTTCTCCTTCATTGTTTTTATGTTCCATTATCTACAATTGCTCAATTCTTCTGTGATTTGCGGATTTTTCTATTCAAACAAACGTAAAATCATATACATTTGTTGGTTCTAACACCCCACAGTACCAGAGAAGTTATTCTCCCGTTAGGGTCATGGTGGTCTATTGAAAATGTCCCTGTCTGGTGATCTACCAGACTG
>NC_090749.1:16588221-16592945 GCF_036898095.1 Palaemon carinicauda
TTAATACTTAAACTCTAAGAAATTAATCTGCATTTAAAAGGTCTACTTAAGTCACCTTAAACCTCCATGAAGTTAAATCCCACATGATCAATCATTATAACTTACCTAATGGACATCAAATATATCGGTGTTGGTGTGTAGGTAGAAACCATGATATTGTTTTCTTTTCTCCTTATGTAGAAAATTAGATTTAAATAATTTCCTCTTTTTCTGATCTGGGTGACCTTCTCTCAAGTTATCCAGTTGGAAACAGGAAGCAAGTCATTTATACTCTTGGTCTTTGTTAGAGCCTAATTTTGTTAAATTTTAAGATTTATATTTATTACGTAAGAAAATAGAGGTAATAATTAGCAAATGTCAACATTAGTTTTGATAAAAAAAATTTTGCACATAAGTATTATGTGAAAATAACTGAATGGGGTCCTCGTGAAATCCACATAAATTCCTTCATTGTTTCTGAATCCAACAGAAAACTTAAAAGAAATTTTTATCTTCAACATCAAACTTCATCATTAAGATATATTGGTTTCTTTCAAACTCTCTCAAAACAAGAAGTGAAGAAAGTCATTCCCCAGCAGTACTTGAATATCATCAGCCTTAAGTACAAATTCCTAATATAAACCTAGTGTTCTTCTCTCCATCATATATGAATGGCATGTTTATTTAGAATTAAAAGAAATAGAATTTGACAGTTGCCTAAATATGTATGAGTTATTCAAAGCTTCTAAATCACCTTGATTTTACTACAGAACTCGACAACATTTCATAGAATTGAAGGAACATTTGAGATTTCCGATTTCCTATATTATTCAGTGTTTCTTGCACAGGTAGAATTACTTTCCCCTACATATAAGAGAGAGTTAAATATTAAGTTTCATCAGTGTGAAAAATACCGACCTTCTTCCTCCCCAAGGAAACAGGATAGGAATTCCTCTGTTTCGCTTTAACCTAACTGGAATCAACGGCAAAAGACTCCTTGCAAGAAAGACTTCATCATTTGCATTGAAATGCCACGAAGCCTGAGATTATAACTCGCTCTGTTTCGGGATATGTCAAGTCTTATTCCATGAGGACATAAAACAAAGTCGCTGTGCTGATGACCCTTTTTGGATCCTTTAGTTTGACATTGCCTCTCGTATGGCGCTCCTATGCTCTGTTGTTCAAATATGAGAATATTTCATTTGGCCTCAACAGATGGCTATTAGAGCTCACTCCCCAAAGGCGTTAGATAGCTATTGCTCCTATCTAACAAACAAAGTTTTAATTAACTAGTCAAGGATTACTTAGAGTAAAAACAAACAATTGAACTTTAATATCCATTTCGCCAATTATAAATTCTTTTGAATTTTCCTTAGAAAAAAAACAACCTCAGAGACTTGATAATTTACTTATGATTATTGGTTATCATTTTGAAAAAAAAGTCAAAGGAACTAAACTTAACAAGTGGAATCATCTTGAAAATCAAGAAATGTATTAATGAAATATCAGTCTCTATTACAGTCTTTCTGGAACTAATGATTGGAATTGAATCCAAAAAGAAAATAAATATGTAATTTTCAAGATAAGTCTGAATTATTTCAAATCCGAATATCATGTAAATATTTGGGATCATTAATCAACACAAAGATGGATTCACAAAACAGATGGTACGAAAACTTTCTCTCTCTCTCTCTCTCTCTCTCTCTCTCTCTCTCTCTCTCTCTCTCTCATCCATTACCTTTGACCAAAGGATCCCCACAACACCTCTATTCCAGCAAGTGTCAAAATCGATTAGATAAATAATAAAAATGGAATGATTTAATTCTCTTTTGTGTGGTCGCAGAGGAATTCCATTATAAGAGGAAAGAATACAATGAATAAACAGGAAAAGAGTAAGATGGATAAAAATGAAAGTAAAACGAAAGAATATGTGAGAATAATTAACGGGAAAAAGGCGGTAACCAGAGACAGACAAAACACATATGAAAAAGGAAACCTTCATTTCAGGTTCCACAAAATTCCAACTGTGTTTCTCTGGATGTCTAATCTCATTATTGTCACTTGTCTAACTTCACCTTATTAGATCAAAGAACTCGAATATGATTCACTTTATATGCAGACTATAATGAATCTGATTCATAAATCATATGAATATTAACTGTGTCTAAAATTTGAAATGAGATTTAATACGTTCAAAGTAACTGGATTAATCCAGGACCATTTTCTTTAAAGGAAAGAAGATTATTAAATATTGTAAGAGAAGCATTTGAAATAAAGAGAGATGTGCTTCTATCCAGAGATTCATGCGCACATCCATAAAAAAGGTGTTTCTAATACACAGAATTAAAAAAAAAAAAAAAAAAAAAAAAAACACACATAGTTAAAGTTTACTTAACGAACGAAGAAAAATACTGCAAAAATAATTTTATATGAAATATATATTCGTATGATATGATATATCAAATTTGACTTTAAACTGGAGTTTATAAATATTTGAAATAAGCACCATTCTTAATATAAAAAAGAACAAAAAATTCACGTACAAAGCTGAAATATTTTGAAGTTTTAAAATGGCTGACAGGTATTTGGTGTGCAACCTGAATATGTCAGTCAGGGCGAGCTAGGTGAAAGAGAATATTGCTTGCTTGCAATACGTGTTTTGTTGCAGGTTCACTAACAGATAAAGGTTGTGGCTTAGTGACTGCAGTTGCTTTTAACATTTCCTGAACATTTTGCAGAGCAATATACTCCGAGTGATCTTGCCGTGCACTTGTACGGGAATTCCAAAGGGAGGCACGTGTCTTTGGTCGTACGTGCACGAGTTTAGACAGTTTGTTTGCACGTAAACCTGTTTGTAGGCCTCATTTTTATGCATGAATAGTGAAAGATCGATAGATGGGTGGATCGATTTCTTTACAAATCGATTAATTTTATGGAATGAGAGAGAGAGAGAGAGAGAGAGAGAGAGAGAGAGAGAGAGAGATGCGTTATGATAATATCATGTAGCGTACACGATATCCATCAACCATCTACAGTATTTTGTAGGCAAGGATTCAATTGTATCGAGAAAGTAAACAACCTTTGAAGCTTTGAAGAAATATGTTGCATCATATTGCATCCTCGTCTTGTTTTCCTTCTTTTTCTTTATCGTATTTGTTGTTTTCCTTTTGCAATTAAGATTTGTGTTTTAGTTGTAGTGTGAGGTAAAAGTGAAGATATATATTCCTAAAGTGACATTGGTTTTGCTCAATGTCAATTCTCTGTATTCAGATATAAAAGGTTTGATCAAATATGATATAAGTGGTTTCAAATCTAACCTTAAATAAACGGAACATTAAAAGTACAATATCTATGATGAAATACAAACTAATTATATCAGAGTTATGGATCAAGTTTTCATTTAGTATTATTGAAGTTGATTGTTCTAGATTTTCTATTTGCATCCACAATTTGTAACATAAGATTAACGTGTTTATACTGTATGTTTTACATTAAAGGATTTTGTTGTCTGACTTTATCAAATAGATTACAGAGAGAGAGAGAGAGAGAGAGAGAGAGAGAGAGAGAGAGAGAGAGAGAGTCCAGTTTTTTGTTATAGGGTGAGTTACAAGAATTATTTTCTGTAACCCTGAATAAAACCAACCACATGAAATATATTCAAACAGCAAATGAGAAAAGTTGAAATAGATTTCACCTCCTGATAAGAAAACTTTCTTTAGTACCTCGTATATAAAACATTGAACTCAAGGGAATCTGAGAGAACATCCTATGCAGAAAGGATCCTTTGGAGGTTGAAGTCATCTTAGTGATTCCTTGAGGCTTTTTGGAGCCGGGCTTTCAAGAGGGATCATGAAGGAGTTGGACAGCTAAATCGTCTAATAAAACTGGATATTTCAAGAAAAAAAAAAACACAGCTTTGAGCATTTTAAAACTTCGAGAGAATTCAGAGTTTGCAGTCTCGTTTTATTTGGAAAGGGAGCAATTTATTCAAGTCCCAGATAGAATATAGATCTTGAGAGAGGAAGGGACAGAAAGACAGACAGTCAGACAGAAAGAATGAGAAAAGGAACAAAAGAGAAATTTGATCTAAAATAAAAAACTGGACTCTTATAAAAGATGTCTTAATCAAATCAATCAATCAACGCAATTGGAGAGAAATGATAATATGCTTGGATACAAACACGCACATGCACTCAATATCTGGTGCAAGCAGCAATCTGGCCCACCTTGCCCAATTTAGAAATAGTAAAGCTTTAGATAAATTGCTGGTCAGTGCATGGATGGGTGACCGCTAATACCTGTATAATGGAAAGGCAATGAGTCACAATGAGGTCTGAGAGTCAACACAGCAAGAGGCCACTTCATCCCTTCAAGCAGAAGGAATGGGCTCTGACCCCGCCAGAGGGGAGAGAACCACTGCCGATGTAACAGGGAAATCCCCAGACTACAGCAATTGAAGAAAACACAAGAACAGATAAAATAATGATGAATTTCATTCTAAATGCAAGACATGTTCAAACTATCAAAAGGGAAGCGAGGATTAACACATTTTATTTTTCATCTTCCTTTTTTTTCATTTACCAAAATAATTCTAAATCATATAAATATGTTTCGATGTTTAATTAGGTTTCTTGATCTAGAGATGACGCTCATAATTAGTTGTTCTTTGCATCACCTTTTCTCTTCATTCAATGAAAATAAATAAGATATATACAATATTTCTTCTTTATTTCCACTTATTATCT
>NC_090749.1:16593445-16610945 GCF_036898095.1 Palaemon carinicauda
TTATAAATATATCCATCTATATACTTGTTTGTTTTGTTTTGAGAAGTCTTTACAGAAAAAGTACAAATTCAAAATGATTGTAAAAGATAATTTTTGCTTCTGAAAGGATGTATGAAATTTAAAGGTTAATAAAGAAACAGTCAGTGAGTCTCTTAGTTTGGTCCAACAAGAAAGGAGAAGAAGAAGATTTCGTTGATCATAAACATGTTTGATGAAAACCACAACCTCTTATTAATCTCAAGGTCTAGTGGCCATGACACTCAATCCTCCACGAACAGAGACTGAGTTCGACTCCAAGATGAAGGAAGGTGGATTTTGTATTTCTTATACTTCATTATAATTCATCCTTCACTAATTTTAGTGACATATCTAATTATTATCAATTCATGAATTGCCTCTACGAATTAGTATTTGGCAGATGTAATATAGTCGGCATCTAGCTCTTAGACGTATGATAATTAGACATAGAAATGCTTCGTAAATGAGAGATTTTGAATAGTAATGGATTTTTTCTCTCTCTCTCTCTCTCTCTCTCTCTCTCTCTCTCTCTCTCTTAATAATTAAATAAGATAAAGATGTGAAACAATTTATAATCTATAAATCAATTATTCTGTTTGACCAATTATCGAAGACGAACTGCCGTGTGAGTTCGGTAAAAATATTCAAAGCTTAAAACATTCCGTTAATTATTATCCTTTTAATTCAACTAATGTTAATGACTTCATTATGCTAATGACCATTGCCCATTGTTATTCACAAATATTGTTCTAATTAGGGGAACAAAGTCGTTTTGTTGTTACCCAAAATACTCTCAATCGTTGCTCCAATGAACAAGCGCCGGTACACATGGCGTGGTTGGGTGGGGTGGGGGTGTGGGGTCAATGTGAATGTGGGCACTTCATCAACCTCATCGTTGTTTTTGACCGCATTCACATTGACGTCATTGCCCCCCCCCCCCCACTCGCCTATCCTCTATCCTGTCCACGTCACAAGGACACCTTTACCATTTCACAGTCCTAGATTACAAAGTATGATATTTTAGTTGTATTGCTTATTCAAATGTCTTTACTTTTGGAAGTAAGTTACGTTAAACAAGATTTAATTAACGTAAGACACAAATGAAAACCAATGATAAAATATAAAATAATAATTCTTTTACAAAATAATTAATACATCAGTTTATTTGATATACCGAAATGTTATATATATATATATATATATATATATATGACTTTTGAGTGAAGTTGAAGCACGTAGTGAAATATCCAGTCCGATTTTGGAATGTATTCCAAATTAGAGTAAATGTGACTCAAATATCAACATTTTCAGAGATATTAAATACATTCGAAATGTATGTCAATGTGGAATGTTTTCTACATTAGAATATATTAGAAATTATGTTTAATGGTGAACACTTAGAATAGCAGATATGTGAAATTATTCTAAATTAATCATTTTGATATTGATGCTAGCTGGAGAGAGAGAGAGAGAGAGAGAGAGAGAGAGAGAGAGAGAATGAATTAATGATATCTGCTATATTGATAGAAAGAAACAATTTATGGAATAATATTGAAATCTTGCGGATGAAAAGTAAATTAAGCGCTCAGTTACATCAATGGATTTTCCATTTTAATTTGAAATATAAACATAAATATTTTTGGTTTTTCATTCTTTCCGCCCAACATTGAATACAAATGACATTATTTCCCTTAAAGGATATTATCATAATTCTAGGCTTTTCCAATAATAAATACTCAGATATGATTGCTGCAACTATAATATGTTTCTTACCATTATTATATAACAGAAAGATTATCCGCTTTTTTACTTTTTTCAGTTATCGCCTTCTAAGATAAAATTAGTCACATTCAATTATGAAATATAAACTACAAAAAGACTCATGTCAGCCTGGTCAACATAAAAACATTGTGACGGAAACAATCAAATGTGATGTTCGGGAATAGATGGAAAAAAATCATATATGGAATTGGAGCTTCGACAGGGAATTGAATGTGTGCTTAACGACCCTGTTTGGAATGCGAGTGACCTGGTGTGTTACTTTAGGTTATGTTCCCATTCCTAAATGAGTATTATTAATTTCTATGAAGAAATGAGTCAATGGTTTATTGTAAAGATATTCTGTAACGAAAACAGGAGGAAAAATTTACGATTAGTATTAAATGCTGTCTACTAAGTCTTTCACGATGCCTTACCTGCATGAGAGAGAGAGTTGCAAGGAATTACAAGGATTTGGATGACTCTGAGAATTTCTAGTCCATCCGCGGAGACTCCATTCGCTCTTTGGTAGAGCGATTTAGTTAAGCATCTTGAGAATTATTATGATCTTCTCTAACTTATTCTTCAGATCGTTTACCTTGTTACTGCTTACTACATCCGCTAGAAGTCTATTCCAAGTATCTGCTATTTTGTATGTAAAGAAATTGCCCAATTAAGAGAGAGAGAGAGAGAGAGAGAGAGAGAGAGAGAGAGAGAGAGTTCAAATCCATTCCTAAACCAACAACACATATTTCAGGTGGGCCTTAAGAGATGCATATATTATAAATTACCAATATTCTTTTAACATGAATACTGTATATGCGTATATATACACACATACCTATATATATATATATATATATATGTATATATATATATATATACGCACACACACACCACACACACACACATATATATATATATATATACATATATATATATATATGTATTATATATATATATATATGTATATATATATATATGTATATATATATATATATATGTATATATATATATATATATATGTGTGTGTGTGTGTGTGTGTGGTTGCTTGGTGGTTTATTAAGAGGTAGTCTTTTCCCTATCTGTTCCTTTATCCTGTTCTATGGGAGTCTTTTCTAGAACCCTCATTACTCCTGTCCCTCCTTTAGTTGCATTGGGTATTCTGGATGATACAAGCTTCTTATGGTGTGTTCTAATAGTTGTAATTTTCTCTTCTCTGTATATAGTCATGTACATATAGTTTATAATATCATGATTAAAAAATAAGATATCATGTATGATAGGATTATTTTTTTATCTCTTTTTAAAATTTTAATCTCTCTGAAGATGTTTAGCAATATCCAGGACTAGTGCTTCTCAGATTCGCCAGTTTCGACTGCAGTTTTGTAATATTCGTGGATTGCAGGACAATATTAGTTGCCGGGAGACAATATAGTATTCTCTTATGTTCAGAAACATTGGCTTCTCATATGAGGCTTTCGTCTGAACTGCTTATTCCAAGATTTAAGAAATCAATAATCTTGGAACAGTATGCCATTCCTAGTCCAACCCCACCCTCCCTTCCTGTCTCTCAAAGGTCAAGTTCAGCTGTATATTTCCCAACGAGTAAAAAAAAAATACAGAAAAATTAATTGTTGTCTTTAATTGCAGTTTGTCAAGTGTGACAGAATTGGAGGGTTTTCTTTTAATAAATTATATTGCCTTTCTTCTTCTTCTTCTTCTTCTTCTTCTTCTTCTTCTTCTTCTTCTTCTCCTTCTTCTTCTTGGGATTTTAAAGTAGTGGTACTTTTTGCCACGCCGCCCCTCCCCCCCGAAAAAAAAATTAAAATAATTTGACGTTAATATCCAAAAAATTGAAGAAGGAGAAGCAAGGCAAAACAAAAGAAGAAGAAGAAGAAGAAGAAGAAGAGAAGAAGAAGAAGAAGAAAAAGAATAATAAGAAGAAGCAAAGCAAAACAAAATAAGAAGAAGGAGAAGAAGAAAAAGGCAAAGAAGCATAATTTGGCGAAAGAAATACCCCTCCCAAGAGAGAGAGAGAGAGAGAGAGGAGAGAGAGAGAGAGAGAGAGAGGTTGTGTTGTCTCCCTGGTGGATGGGAGAGTTCAAAGATGAGATGGAGGATGCATGAAAGGAATTGTAGGATGGGAGGAACTCTGCCAGTCTGAGTAGAGAACTGAGAATCTGTCTATAGAAGGGGGTCCTCTAAGGCAGTGTCCCGTGACTGACTTCACTCTAGAAAGTACATAAGTAAATCCCCATGTAAGAAAAGTGGTTCTTCAGGTATTACACAAGTTACTGGGTGAAGGAGTTTACTGAAAATGCCAAGACCCAAATAAAGTAAGTAACAGAGAACATTAAAGAGTTGAAATACAAAGGAAAATGTCGACTGGAGGAATATGAAATAAACATTGCAGAAAGAGCAATACTGGAAACATGGACTGAGTTTATTAGTTGAATAGAAAGACAAAATACTCCTCTCTCTCTCTCTCTCTCTCTCTCTCTCTCTCTCATCTCTCTCTCTCTCTCTCTTATGAACGACATACTCTCATGACTTCTTTGGATGAATTCCCTGACAGATCTGAAGATGACTCCAAAGGAAGAAGCTTCAAGGTAGATCGCCTTTGAATAAGGTCACGTCTATTTTGTCATGAATGAAGTCCATGTGCTGGTTTAATTCTTCAATAAGCTAGATCATTCGAATGAAGTTTAAGTACGTAGCAACAATTAAATATTATAATCAAATGCATGGATTTTGATAACCTGAATATGCAATATGTTAGAATGATAAGGCGGTTTAGACTACTAGATAGACCTTTGTTTTGTTACGAACATTACATTCAATGATATTCCCAATTTCATCATAAAATCAAACAAAAAGGATTATCTTGGCCAATTGCATTTGAAATCATTTTCTCCTTACACTTTGAATATAAATTGGTTGATATTTTAGACATTTATGAATTATATGTCTAAAATTTAGGCTACTTTACAATTTGGACCAGATATTTTTAGTCATCGAGCTAACATAAATATCTGTTTTACAGAGTTTTAACCCAAACTTTAAAGTTATTGACGTTACAAATCTTGAAGAATATTCGCTACTTTCCGATCAATATATTTTTTCAGATTTTTCTATTTTGGAATATTTTGTTCTTCTTCCTCCTCTTCTCGTTAAATCTTGTAATCTGTTTTCTTCTCTTTACTATTGTTATATTTTCTTGGGCATTCTCCATGCCAGCTTCGCTGTACAAGATTTGTAAACAATGATAAAAGTTTTGACCTTCTTCATTCATTAAGCAACCGCTTTTGGGCACTCCTACTTGACTCTAACTTGAAGAGATAATCTGATGTGGAATATCTCTTCAGGAATTTGTGTGTGTGTGTGAGAGAGAGAGAGAGAGAGAGAGAAGAGAGAGAGAGAGAGAGAGGGGGGGGGGTCTTTAATCCCGTCCTGCTTAGGACACAAAAGTCAAAACTTGAGTACTTGTTATAATGCGATAAATGTTACTTACTCCGTTTGTCGTTCCCTCAAGGTCACCCGGAGGTCAGAAAGGTCTGCTCTTGAGGCTTTGTTGACCTTTATGGGAAAAAAAAGATGTTTTGGAGAGCATCAGAATAAATTCTGCTTAAGGAGACTTTCCTAAGAAACGTTTTTCTGACACTTTATAATTTTGTGAACTATATCAGTGAGATTTTTACCCTGCATTGTTAGAAAGGGAAATGAGTTGAAAATCTTGTGTTCTGACTGGATTTGTTGAGGAAATTTACGTGCAAAGGGAAACTATTTCATTATTCTTTTTTACAATTTTTGATGTATTTTTTATTTTGTAACGAATCTCTCTCTCTCTCTCTTCTCCTCTCCTCTCTCTCTCTCTCTCTCTCTCTCACGAAAGGGTCATGATTGTGAGCATCTCTGGTCTTTACTAGAGAAATAGATATCTGTTTGAGACTCGGGGTGAAGATGACTGGTTCATCCTTGCCAAGATCCTTGGACATTTTTATCAGAAGAAAGTCTTCTTAATGCTATATAACTTTTAATTGAAAATTCTTTTAATCTTTATTTATAACAAACGATATCGGCGTCATTGACCTTCGATGTCAGGATGCCAGAGAACTTCAAATCCTCCATTCATTCATTCATAAATTAACCGCTGTAAACGGTTACTTGGTTCCAACTCCGAAACGCAGAAGATCATGACACGGATCTCACGAACTTGTTCTTTTTTTCTACGGCCATCTCAAACCTCTAATTTGATGTGTCCAACAGTTCGTGAAGGGCGAGTTTGCAAAAGCAGCTAAACTGAATTTCATGTGAACAGATAGATCAAGGATTCCAGTAAGTGGTTACGATACTCTCCTTCCCAAGCATAGATTGTGAATTTGCTTCGATTATCGAACGATCTGAAATTCCTCTATGAAGAAGACTCCATTAGATTCCAATGTTCATCTTTCGACCTAAGAAGCCAATTATGTATTACGTAGTTAGTGGGTCGTTCTTTTGTGTCTGTACCTTCTTTCATTATTTTGTTTTAATCGATTCTATTGAAAAGCTGATAAATATAAGAGCGTACAGCAGTGGAAGGTGAATTCCATAAAGTACATCATGAGGTGGATGTCATTATTGTCATAGATAGATCAGAAGAAAAGTAACAATGGATCACAATGAAAAGCAAAAACTTTATCGAACTCATATTTCCATACCAATAAAGTATGTACATAATTTTATATAGAAAGTGTATAATAAAATGTGTAGTTTTTAGATTTATACAGCCTATGTAATGAATACTTCAGTAAACTCTATACTGCATCCTCATGTATTAAGAATCTCAGAGAGAGAGAGAGAGAGAGAGGAGAGAGAGAGAGAGAGAGAGAGAGTTGACTTTTGAAAATAATACTAATTTTACAATTGGCCATAGGGTTGATATCCGACATGCCTTTTAGTTATTGGCAAATCATTTTAATATACGAAGAGATTTGCCGAAATAGGAACCATTGAAATGATCTAGAGGGTCATATCTGTGATTTACATTAGAATTAAATATCATGAAATAACTGCATTCCTTAATACATAACTTGAATATAAATTCCTGTAGGATACATGTAATATCGTGACTTCCTTTTCAAGAATTTATTGACGACTCATGTACGAAATTTCTACTTTATTGATAATAATTCTTTGAAGATACAAGAGAATTGTAAAAGAAAACGAGCCAAACATTTTGCATATAAAATATATATATATATATATATAAGTGTGTATATATATATATATATATACATATACACATATATATAATATATATATATATGTGTGTGTTATATATATATATATATATATATACGGGGTATATATATATTTGGATATTCAAACCACTCTATATACTTTGTGTGTCACCATGATCAGCAAAGCTGTACTAGTCATGGCCTCTCATAATAGGTTGGTTTGCTGAAAAAAAATAACTATAAACCTCTAGGCCAGAACGAGCAGAGATTCCATCGCTTTATCTTTGTACTGGGAAAAATGGTTAAGATGATAATACTTATCGGGAGAAAAGGAAAATTCATTTTTGAAATCATGTAAGGCGTTCATAACGCCTCTCTCTCTCTCTCTCTCTCTCTCTCTCTCTCTCTCTTAGGGTTTAAAACGAAAGATAAGAAGTAATGGCTGTTCCCAACCAGGAGGATTAATGGAGGATAATGTTGACCCCGGACGACCGTCAGTTAGTACCAAGTGTAGGTCTCTCAGCAGCAAAGCCTTTGCACATGATCATAGATCGTCTTACCAAGGTGAGAGTACATCATTCTAGAACAATAATTACAGTACATAAGACGGCATTAGTCGTTGTATAATACTTCTTTTGCATAATGTAATGTTTTGGTAACATACTATCCATCAATTATGTAATGGAATCTAAATAATATCATTTATCAATGCAATACATTTATTGATGATTACTGGCGTCAAATGGAAAATTCATATATATAAGATATACTCATTTCATATTATGAAATCAATTTCTATCAGAATGTGTCATGAAATAGATATATGTGACGTGAGCAACAGCAAACGAAATGTTTTTATTCAAATCACCTAATATATTTTCAGCAACTTAATGAATGACGTCACCAAATATAGGTAATATTGCTATTTGTTTCTCAATTATAGGTTTGGCTACGACGATTATCTATTGAAGATAGTATTAGTAAAAGAATATTTGGAAAACTTGAATGAAAGATGCATTCATAAATATTCTCATCTCAATTAATCAGTAGTTAGACAATAAAGAATAATGGGAGATATATTTCTATTGGTTTATGTCTCACACATATTTTGTTTCATTTAATTAATAACATATTTCTTTTTACAGGTGCAATTGTCTTTTTCTTTCACTTCTATCTTTTTTATATTCTTTCTATATTACAAATCTTACAATTCTTTCTTACAAACTTTTTAAGAAGGAAAGAGAAAATTTGGAAAGACAAAAAGTTGGGATAAATATCCCACTTTATGACTAACGTTTATCACATAGGATACCACCCACCAAATTCCAGGTCAAAATGCACCCATGAAAACATCATGCACAATTCTCCTTTCCCTCTATATCTTAATATAATACGCTTGTTCCTCTCTCTCTCTCTCTCTCTCTCTCTCTCTCTCTCTCTCTAAATATAATACTCATGCTCTCTCCTCTCTCTCTCTCTCTCTCTCTCTCTCTCTAAATATAATACGCATGTTCCTCTCTCTCTCTCTCTCTCTCTCTCTCTCTCTCTCTCAAGATGCAAAATACACCGGAAGGTGCATTAGCAACTCTCTGGTAGATATACGAGGTGCCTCACACTGAGGGACCTAGGGGAACCCAAACAAAAAATAAGGCAAATAAGGTAAGGTAAGTAAGGCTCTCTCTCTCTCATCTCTCTCTCTCTCTCTCTCTCTCTCTTACAGATTTTCCCGGAAGGAAAGAGCAATTTTGGAAAGGCAAAAATTGGGAATAAAATATTAGGTCAAAATGCACGAATGAATAAGGGCGTGACTCGCTCAACCACCAAAGCAGATTATGTTTCTCGCGGCGATACCCGAGGACACCTTCCCTTAAATATCCGACTAGCTTTGTGAACAAGGAGACACCCCAATAGCATATGACGCCCTCAAAACCATACCTTTTGCAGCAGTACTTGCCGTCGCCAGTCGCCCGTATAACAAAGCTTTTTCAGCTCTCGCAACAACCGTTGGGGGACCAAAGGGCTTCGCTTGCCCTCAGGGAAATGACCAGTATCGGTCGCCTTCAACCTGCTGCAGACGGCTCTCCTCGTAAGGTGAACCTACTTCGTGCCCTTTGGATACGCCGTTTACCCGGACCTATACGCGCTGCCATACCCGATGTCGATAGTTTGCCCATAAAGGGACTTGATGACCAAAGCCGACGCCCTTATGGTCAGCCACTTCCTGACCTCCATCAACACCTCCACCCCTGACGAAGAGTACGCCTATTCAACGTCAACCGAAGCTGACATGAATGCCGTAGGACATACACGCCTACCCCGTGACGTGCCAAAGCAGCGACAAAGCCGCCCACCACCCCACCAATCGCTTGCGCCCCAACAAACGACTTCTACAGCCACTTACTAACCTCCTATCCCGCCGCAGTTTTGCTACTACCACTTCAGATTCGGGGCAACCGCGAAGAAAATGTGCCGAGGATTGTCAGTGGCCAAAAGAACGTATAAGTAGGCCATCGCTCGTGGCCTCCATGTTTCTAATCTTTTCTTTTTACATGATGCAGGAATGGGCGTGCGATTTTTGGTAGACACGGGTGCTTGTCGTTCTTTTTTGCCAAGGAAATTCTTCAAGACACGACGTAGTCTGTCTACATCTGCTGACTTCCGCTTGGTTACTGCCGACGGTTCTGCGATATCCATTCTACGGTTACGAGAACCTCACATTATCGTTCGGAAATGGTAAATTCAATCGGAAGTTTCTCGTTGCTGACGTCACATTGCCAATCCTCGGTGCGGATTTCCTCTCTCATTTCCACCTTCTGGTCGATGTCGCCCACCGACGATTGGTCAACGCAGACTCGTACTTGTCGACGCCTCTTCAACCTGCACCCTCTAACCTCGCTCTCCACATTAGCGCACCAACGAATGCCTACGCCCGCATCCTCACGTCGTGCCTGGAAGTTTTCCGTCCAGAACTTCGCCAAACGCCCCCCACAGCTCCTGCCAAGCACGGTATTTATCACCATATTAAGACGACGGGACCCCCAGTCTTCGCAAAATTCAGACGTCTGGCACCGGAACAATTGCCAGCCGCCAAACAGACGTTCGCTGAAATGGAGGAAATGGACCTTTGCCAAAAAGCCTCCAGCCCATCGTTCTGAAGAAAGACGGTTCCCTTCGTCCGTGCGGGGAACATGCAAACATGCACATATTTACATGTATATTTTACATATACGCTCGACCTCCTGAAGGGGTATTATCAGGTGCCTATGAACCCAGATGACATCCCCAAGACTGCCATCACCACTCCGTTTGGTACATACACCTTCAATTACTCCTGTTTTGGCCTTCGTAATGCTGGGGCCACATTTCAACGTCTAATGGGTGGCATCTTAGGTGACCTACCTTTCTGTGTATGTTATGTGGACGACATACTTGTGTTTTCCTCCTCAAAAGAGGAACACCTCCGTCACCTGCGCATCGTGCTCGACCGCCTGCAACAAAACGGCCTTGTAGTCCGGTAAGACAAGTGTACCTTTGGCGCCAACGAAGTGTCGTTCTTAGGGCACCGCATCATTCCCGAAGGAGTCCATCCCCTCCCTGAGAAGGTAGCAGCCGTTCAGGACTTCCCCGTGCCCTCGACAGTCAAAGCTCTGCAGGAATTTTTGGGCATGATCAACTATTATCACCATTTTTTGCCAGCCATTGCCGCCACTCTTACTCCCCTCTACGCCTCCCTCAAGGGCAAGCCAAAGGACCTGAAGCGGGGTCCCCTTCAAGAAGCAGCGATCTGCAACGCAAAGAAGGCCCTATCAACTGCCACGGCTCTCACTTTTCCTATCCCACATGCCCCTCTCCTTCTCTCCACCGATGCCAGCGACGTTGCTATTGGTGCAGTACTCGAGCAGGTGATCAACGGCTCACCCCGCCCATTGGCCTTCTTCAGCAGAAAACTGTCCAAGGCAAAATCGGGTTATTCTACCTTCGATCGCGAATTGCTGGCGGTGCACTTGGCTGTTCGTCACTTTCGCCATTTCTTAGAAGGTACGCCCTTCGTCATTCGCACAGACCACATGCCTCTGGTGCACGCCTTCTCGACAGTCTGACGCCAGGTCGCCCGTCAACGCCGACATCTCTCCGCCGTGGCTGAATACAATTGCACCCTTCAATACGTCCCTGGGAAAATGAATCCCGTTGCCGATGCCCTGTCAAGAAACACGTTGGCAGCCGTTCAACTGGGATTGGATTACAACGCCCTGGCTGAAGCCCAACGACAGGATCCAGAGTATCGAGCATGTAGGGCATCCTGCATGTCCCTCCATTGGGAAGACTTCCCCCTCGAAGACTCCAACACCACCTTCCTCTTTGACGTCAGTACTGGTAGACCGCGACCTTGGAACCCTGCTCCAATGCGCCGGCAGGTGTTTGATTTCATTCACGGCCTTTCACATCCCTCGTGCCGCTCTACTGCACATCTGCTGAAGACGAATTTCATTTGGCATGGCATTTCTAAGGATGCTATGGATTAGGTCCGCGCCTGTACTTCTTGCCAAACTTCCAAAGTACATCGACACACGGATTCAGGAGTGAGCACCTTTCCTCAACCTCAGCGTCGTTTCGCACACATTCACGTCGACGTTGTATGTCCCCTACCCACATCACAAGGACATCGTTACCTGTTTACCGTCATCGACCGCTCCACTCGTTGGCCTGAAGCCATTCCCATGGAAACTGCAACGTCCGCCTAATGTACATCTGCCTTACTCTCCGGATGGATTGCAAGATTTGGTATCCCTGAGCATATTACTTCCGACAGGGGTACCACTTTCACCTCTCAATTGTGGACATCATTAGCAAATCTCCTGGGCATCACCTTACATCACACAACGGCCTACAACCCCGCTGCCAATGGAATGGTTGAACGTTTTTGTCGCACCCTCAAAGCAGCTTTGATGTCCCGCTGCAAGGATTCCAACTGGTTTACTCAGCTTCCCTGGGTCCTCCTGGGACTAAGGACCACTCCTAAAGACACCCTCGACGTCTCGGCAGCTGAAATGTTGTATGGCGATCCGTTGGCCATCCCTGCGGAATTTTTTCCTTCTACAACCTCCTCCGACGATCTCCAGCGCATACGTCACGTCGTGGGAAAATTTACTCCATGCTGCCAGACTTACAAGCCCCCTGCAAAGCAGCACATACCGACAGACTTGCAATCTGCAACGCACGTCTTCCTGCGCGACGACACTAGCAACCTAACGCTAACGCCCCCTTACATGGGCCCTTTCCTTGTGATCCGACGCAGTCCGAAAGCATTCCTACTAAACTTTCGTGGAAAAGAAGACTGGGTCTCCATTGATCGTCTAAAACCTGCTTATCTCCTGCCAGATGACCTGCCTACAGTTCGCCTCTCTAGATCAAGGCGCCCTATTTAACATGTACAGTATGTCATTTTTAGGGGGGGGGGAGCCATGTACCAACCGTGTGTCGCACGTTTGTACATAGTTCATTTTGTGCTTGTATCTTCGCTCTCCCCTCGCACTAAAAAGAACCTGAAAAGACATGTCTTGTTTCTCCTCTGTAACATTGTCTGTATTTTGAACATAAAAATTCTTGTTGCCTTGAACTTGTGTATATAAAGGAGAGTGTTCTATAATAAAGTAACCCAGTTGCCTTCATACTGCCTTTAAGTTCACAACCTTCTCTCGGCACCATCACAGTATAAACTGTGTTAATCTATTCTTGAACTTATCAACAAAACCTTTGACAGTTTTCCTTCCAGACTCAATTCCAAAAGACCACTCTATGAGGTATTAAAGTATTTTTTAAACAAAGGACAATCATTTTGCTAGAATATTTACATGATAGAATAACTGAAGAGGAATTAATAACAGAATGTCAAAAGTTCCTTAGACTGAGAATGCTATAGATATCATGTAAATTGGAAAATGCAAATATCTTAAGAATGTAAAAAAGAAAAACTGTTTCCATTTGCCAACGGATAGATAAAATGTATTTCAAAGCATCAATCGTTTCTTTGAAGTCGGTTCTTTGATGAATGAATGAATTGTATTAAATGACATCCATTATGACACTACTTCCAATGTACAAATGTCCTCCATTTGCTTCATTTGAGAAGCAGTCATCTAATGACAATAATAATTGGGAATTTCACTTCATTTGTTGAACCTAGATCAGTTATAAACCTTTAAAGGACAGAGAGTGAAATGTGCTAATGCATATTAAGGATGAATGTGGAAGTGTCCGGTTTTTCTTCCTGAATTCTTATACGGATTGATATTTCATTTTACGCTTTCAATTACTATAACGCCTTCCCACTGAATGTCCGTACAACCAGAGTCTCCCTAATCAATCCATTTGTATCAGCATTGCTTCCTTCCATCCACTTAATCTTCACAACCTATCGGAAAGTAATATTCCTTCCCAGATGAACCATTGAGGATATCAATGGCTTAACAACTCACCAATTGACCAATTTCCTCCTTCGATTGGCCATTTGAGAAGCTGTGTAATCTATAACCGAGATATGTGATCAGTCAGTCATAAGTTTCGTTGAAGATGAGCTGCATTTCTTTGGCCATCTTGATTTCGCAGTAGAATTTAGCAAGTTGGATTTCGTCGTTGCTCGTTGTGATGTGATTATATTTTAAAGAAGGAAGTCTTTTTTTGGTTAATAAAGCTTTATTTTTCATTTCATTTTTTCACCTTTTCGCTTTGGAATATATTTGAAGAAGAACTGTTGTCATGATCAACTTTATACTATAGTTAAGAGACCTTCTATTGCATATCATATTCTTTGCCTCGTCTACTTCACGTGTAGTTGTGATGTATGATGGAAACCTTTAATAACCAAACAAAAAGTTCTCCTGAATGCAAAAATCCATTATCCCAGATCTAAGTGCATCGTCTCATGGAGACAGAAATTATTCATTCTAAGTCTGGAGAGTTTTGTATGAATAATCAAATGCTATGCAATATATAAAAGGCTTATTTTCCTTCTTACTTCATGTCATGGGTAAGTATTTACATCTTTAAGATACAATGAAGTGTGCAGATGAGTTTTCTTTTCTCTATTGTAAAGTTATCCTTAACTGATGATGTCATGAAATAAGACCAATGTTTCAAATGTCATATTCAATTTTCTTTATTTTTGTTGAAGGAAATCAGTGAATAGTTAGTAAATATCTTTTCCAATTCAAATAAGTTGGTTTTATCTTCATTTGATTCCCAATTCATAAGGTAATAATGACACTGATTCTTCCATTACCATGCTTTGTTGTTCTACAGTTATCGAAAAACTAAGCATCTTTTACGATGAGTGTGTCTTTGGAATTGAGGGAATATTCGTTAAATAAACACATACATGCAGACATGTACTGTACAATACTGCTGATTCGGTATGAATCTCAATTTGTATGATATATATATATATATATATATATATATATATATATATATATATATATATATATATATATATATATATATAGTATATGTTTCTAGGGTAGTAGAAAGAGGAAGTAGTCATACCCTGGGGAGAGGGAGTATCCCGAGAGGTATACTCAGAAACCACAATCTACCACAAATTGCCGAAACTGTCGTATTGTAGTTAGTAAATGGGGGGGGGGGGGCGGATGAGGCTGAATCTGTATGGGGGCTTGTGCCTGTACGAGTATATATATCTGAATATTTAAGCATCATTTTTGGCAGGTCGCGTAAACTAGAATAGAATTTACACTAAATCAATACTATTGAAATATTGATGAATGCTGAACAGAACCTGTCTTCTCTTCATGATGCTTTTAGTTGACTATTAAACAGGAACAGTCATTTGAAGCAACATTTAATCATGTCATGACTCATGATAAAAATGAACACAGAATTTTTATAATCATTAACATATATCTAGCGCTTTGTCATTTTAAAACTGGCGTTATTTTCAAATTCATAAATACTTCTCTTAATACGTAGAATAAATATATCGCTCCTACACTTTCAAAAATGTAAATTCTTTAATGACTCTCCGTTTCCAGAGTTTGTACGGAAAAGATATTAATTTGGAAATAACTTTTTAAAAGCATGCAAGTTCAGGTTACGTGACTACAGCAAACATAATAAAGATTCTGTATTCTATTTCTTTTTAATTCATAATTGAGTTAGTTTTATGTTATCTCCGTTCAACAAAGTAAGACTTGAATGCAAGGAGAAGATTCTGATCCCAAGTAAGTCACCTATGTGTCTGGCAAATCTTTTTCCACGGATTAATCCCACCAATTTCCCAGTCTCTAAAATTCCATGAATTTATTTCGTTCTTCATCGTCATCCTTCATTTCATTAGACCCTGCATTCTCCTATCTTACTTACACCAAGGAGTGTATGATGCATGTTTCACTGAATAATTACAGTTTTCACTTTTGTTTTGATACAATCAACCAGTGAATAATATTGCTGAGATAAGTAAAGACAAAGCTCTTCAAGGCAAGCAGGATTAGAACATCTGGTAAATTTCTTGTTTTTTGCTACAGAGAATGTAATAGCTGCAAGATTCTCTCTCTCTCTCTCTCTCTCTCTCTCTCTCTCTCTCTCTCTCTCTCTCTCTCTCTCTCTCAAACACGGAAGATTATTATTATTATTATTATTATTATTATTATTATTATTATTATTATTATTATTATTATTATTATTATTAATATTATTATTATTACTTGCTAAGCTACAACCCTAGTTGGAAAAGCAGGATGCTATAAACCAAGGGGCCCCAACAGTGAGGAAAGGAAAATAAGGAAAAATAAGATATTATAAGAATAGCAACAACATTCAAATAAATATTTCCTATATAAACTATAAAAACTTTAACAAATCAAGCAGGAAAGAAATTAGATAGAATAGCGTGCCCAAGTGTACCCTCAAGCAAGAGAACTCTAACCCAAGACAGTGGAAGACCATGGTACAGAGGATATGGCATTACCTAAGACTAGAGAACACTGGTTTGATTTTGGAGTGTCCTTCTCCCAGAAGAGCTGCTTACCATAACTAAAGAGTTTCTTCTACCCTTACCAAGAGGAAAGTAGCCACTGAACAATTACAGTAATCTCAGTGTTGTCAGGTGTATGAGGAGAGAGGACAATCTGTAAAGATTATGCTAGACTATTCGGTGTATGTATAGGCAAATGGAAAGTGAACCGTAACCAGAGATGAAGATCCAATGTAGTACTGTCTGGCCAGTCCAAAGAGCCCATAACTCTCTAGTGGTAGTATCTCAACGGGTGGCAGGTTCCCTGGCAAACCAACTCCCTATACATCTGATTTGGCCCCAAGCAAGAGATGAATGAGGCATAAGGCTTTTTGATGAAAGTTTTATGATTCATAGATGACCGTAACTCCCATAATGACTTTTGCACAGCAGAAAGATTCAAGAGTTGGCAGCAGGATATTATTTCCAGTTCCAGTGCCCCCAATTTCATTAGGAAAAGTTCCAAAACTTGACAAAGCTTTGCTGAAGATAAACATAAATGTTTTCCTTAAAGTAATGTTTAAATTCTTAAAGCGCAAAAACGGTATTTGTGAAAAAATATGTAAATTAATTTCAACAATTTTCTAATGTTCAAAGATGCTTAAAAGAGAGAGAGAGAGGAGAGAGAGAGAGAGAGAGAGAGAGAGAGAGAGAGAGAGAGAGAGAGAGAGAGAGAGAGAGAGAGAGAGAGAGGGAAGTTTCGCAGTGCATTTGGTGAAGCTGGGACTCGAATCAGGAATCTGGGCCATAAGACACTGGGACCTGGGAGGCCATTCATAACCCCTCTGCACCTAGGGGAAGGTGGATGGGAATGGCAACCTATCTCCTCCATGAAGCAAAATGATAGCAAAGACAAAAACAAAGGTATACAGTACTTTGGATGCCAATCGTGTTTGTGTGTTTGTGTGCGCAAATGCATGCACATTATAGATGCAAACTTGGGCGGTGTTAATTCTGATTCATCTGCCATGCAGATATATGTAAAATTCTCCTCAGGTAAAAGAATCAGATAAAAGTCAAAACTTTCAATACCTTTAGAAAATGATCTTCTTATGAGGATTCCAAAGGCAACTTCACACAGCATCGAGATACATCTGTTATGAACTCAACAAACTGACTCTAATCATCTCTTGCAAGAAACATTTCTTCTATAATTACATCTTTATTGTGGGAGATGTTGGTGGAGTTTAATGAAACCAACTGATCTGTGTAAGTTGAAGTATTTATGTGTTTATTATAGTAAAATGTGAGCATAAATTAATCTATGCTGTTATAAGTATAACACCATTTCCAAAATATTACCTGTCTTCAGAATTTAAGACTAAGAAGACAATATTGCTTAGCTAACCTTCTCTCTCTCTCTCTCTCTCTCTCTCTCTCTCTCTCTCTCTCTCTCTCTCTCTCTCTCTCTCTCTCTCTCAAGCAAATCTGGCATCTGTTAAGGCGAAAGCCTTTAGGCCTACTCAGTGAACAT
>NC_090749.1:16613445-16645741 GCF_036898095.1 Palaemon carinicauda
TATTCAGGAATCTTCTCTTAGTCCTTAATACATTGATTTAGAAATCAACCTCCTTTCGTAGTTAATCGAATCCAGAGTGAAATCAGCTCAGTTGAATTTTCATATAAACATTAAAGAAATGAAGACCTCAGGAGAGAGAGAGAGAGAGAGAGAGAGAGAGAGAGAGAGAGAGAGAGTCCGAATCTGGGTCAATAATTGGAAGGACATCATCTAAGAAGTCCTTTTGTATTGTTGCATCAAACGTCTCTTACTGTTACCGTTCATTATTATTATTATCGTTGTTCTTCTGTTTCTGTATTCATTCATTCATGTTTTAACTGCTGTTGTTGTTGTTGATGATGATATTCCCATCAACTTCTTTGGATAACATCTTTTATCATTCGCTCATATTTACCAATGAAAGCCATGACTAAAAAATTCCGATTCCTTTGGAATGTCAGAATATTCCAACATTGTAGATACTCGTAACAGGATCCCAACATCCAAAGTGCTGGTAATAAAAACTGACATGAACTTTCCAGGCAAAAAAATTAATTGTTTCAAAGTATGTTTTCCATGTCATGCATTTCCCTTCATTAGATATTAACAGACGAGAACATTTTTGTCGTCATCTCACTACCAAATGGTCAGAAGTTTTAAAGTTGTCTTTTAAGGGTGATGTTATTTTCATTTCAATAGCAAGCGATCCTAATGTTTGTTCTTTGCAGTAAATGATTCCGCTAGTAATTAAATCTGTAGGATTTATGATGTCACTTTTATGTTATGCAGGAGAGGATTTTGTATAATTAGATTCCATGATTCAAAACATTAATGAATTCCTGTTTATTTCTAACGAGCAATGTAGTAAATACTGTTTTGGAAGCAACATTAATCTCATCTGGATGGTTAACGAAGACTGGTAACTAGTTCTTTTTCTTCTTCTTCTTCTTCTTCTTCTTCTTCTTCTTCTTCTTCTTCTTCTTTGAATCAAATGCATCCAAATGCTTATGAAGACAGTGTAGCCTTCTTTTGATTGAGGAAAGATTGGCCAAGAAATGAACCCCCCACCCCCAAGGAAATACGGGAGGACTATAGGAAGTATTCCAGATTCCAGAGATCATAATGTCTGTTGGTTAAATAATAGCCTGAAACCGAGTGTTCCAGATTGGCTACATTAACTAGACCACATGAATATATTATGTGCAATAGTAATAAAGATCATATAATTACACACATTAATATTGTTTTCCTTTTTATGTAATGGTG
Organism: Palaemon carinicauda; assembly: GCF_036898095.1. NCBI lineage: Eukaryota > Metazoa > Arthropoda > Malacostraca > Decapoda > Palaemonidae > Palaemon > Palaemon carinicauda. The sequence continues at coordinate 16,614,691 of NC_090749.1, forward strand.
TAGATTAGTGTTTTTATATAAAATTATGCATATAAAAATGGTTAATTGATATACCAGGTCTTGCCAACCCCCTTTTACTTAAAAAAGTAGGTAAAAGGGTTAAAATTTGGAGAAAATTGGGTTCAAACATTATATGTCAGAAATATGATATATGCATGAATCAAAACGACCTATGATATTGAGGACATATTCAGAAACATTATTATCAGCTTATCAGATATTATCTTATTATAGCTCCAATAAAAGTTCAGTTGCCAAAAAGGATGTTGTTTTACTTATTAGTATGCCATTAATGATGTCATTACCGTTGCAATTAATAATATGATAATCATGCTTCACGGAGCATAAGATTAGATGAAAGTACTTTTTATTAACCTATACAAATCACTAATAATAATAATTAATGTTAAGAGTTAACTGTGAAAATTCATTTAATGTTTTGCTATTTCCTCCCTCATTTATCATATCTTATTGGTTGTTATTATAATTTCTAATCTAAAATAACACCACTTTAATGTTGAATAATACTTTTAAAATCCTCAGCTTTTCCTTGCAAAAAGATGCTTAAATCTGTACCAAAAACATTTTACTCCTTCTGACAGAGTAAGATGAAATAACACATATCAATAATCATTATTAAAGTCTAGCTGGAATACTGGATGGAGAAACAAAGTGGATCAGACTATTCTAGTTTAGAATTGAAATGGTTAGGTAAACAATACATTAGAAAAGTAGAATAACCAAATATATAACTGCCAGATCTTTGCTCAGACAACCGCAACAACGTTTACAGTGATTTGAAATTGACAGAAAACATGTCAGACCCTTGATTTTGAAGATAAGAGAGATAAATATTACTATTTTGCTTCTCATCCGAGAAACTAAGATGAACAACATTGTTGACAGCATGCAATGCTTTTAACATTACTTTTGCTATTATTTTAATATTACATCCCTTGGTCATGCACAGAGAGGTGTCACGAATAATAATAATAATAATAATAATAATAATAATAATAATAATAATAATAATAACAACAACAACAACAACAACAACAATAATAATTAATAATAATAATAATAATAATAATAATAATAATAATAATAATAAAGTATTAAAAAAACTGACGTATATCTTCCTCTAAAATCTCTTCCGAAAACTCTCTTTTTCCTTCTCGATAATTTTTGAAATATGGCGATGGTACAAATATGTGATCATTCTCTTTTCCCTTTGTAACCAATATTCTCTAATCCATACATTCCCCTTTTCTCATTTTATCCTGTGTGTCTTGTACTCTGCAATGCCTCTCTCTCTCTCTCTCTCTCTCTCTCTCTCTCTCTCTCTCTCTCTCTCTCTCTCTCTCTCTCTCTCTCTCTCTCTTCCTTAATTTTCCACCAAAATGTATTTCCTCCCATTATATCAAAAACTTTGTGGATTACCATAATTTTTCATCAGATAGAGGACCATATGAAACCACACAAACAATAGATAAGACAATTTAGAAATTTGGAAAATATAAACTACAGAAAACAACACTAGTTGATGAAGACACCTGCAGTTTCATATCGCCAAATGATCAACAGAATAATCGTAATTTCCCAGGTAATATAAATAAACCCCCAGGAATTTCCCAAAATGGTTGAAGAGAGGAAGGAAGGAACTGCTATCACGCAGAGCGAGAGAGAGAGAGAGAGAGAGAGAGGGAGAGAGAGAGAGAGAGAGAGAGAGAGAGAGAGAGAGAGAGAGAGAGAGAGAGAGATTCGAATTTAAAAGTCTTTTTAGTGGGACCATTTCAGGTACATAAACATCTTTTATTTTGTCCATAAACAATTTTCCATTCACTCGGTAAAGCATTTCATTGAGTCTGCCCTTAATCTTGTCCTCTCAAATTGACCAATCAAGACTGCGTTTTCGTTACTTCATTTCGGCTGTCTTTGAAATGAACACACATGCGGCCAGACCCATAGAAAATATATCTCTACTCCACCTCTTCTACTTCTCTTCCTCCTCCTCTTCCTTCTCTTACTCCTTCCCCTCCTCCTCCCTTCTGTTTGTGACCATTTCTTCGGTCCTCTTTCTTCTCCATTTCCCTCCTCAGTCACAAACAGGCATTGCCTTGCCTTCCCTGGTCCTAGCTTAGGTGGGAAGAAGATCAGGGGCCGATTATTGTTCTGTGCCTCCCAAGCAAGTGACCCTTACACTAAAGGTCTTCTTCCTTTGCATTACGAGGAGAGAAGACTAAGAATTTTCGTCTTCTTCTTCTTTTATAAACAAAAGTCAATCAGACTATTGATAAAGGACAACGAAATCTTTACAGTCAATAAACAAAAGCAATTATTTTTGCATCAATTTCATCTCCTGATTGTAGAATAATGGTTGCTGAAACCCATATCGGAGATTCAGCTAAAACTATGGAGCATGAAGTTGAATCCTAACCAAACACAAAGTATGATTGTAAGTCTATCGAGGACATATTCCTGCATTGATAGTTTTTTTTTTTTTTAAATAATAATATACAAGATATTTGAAATTTAAGATACAATTCTTGATAGGAAATATACTTTTGATAAACACAGTTTATCTGTTTTTTCATCAATTGCACATAAAATTGGCTTTTTTGGAAATCCTTTAAGATTTTCGGTGATCCAGCTCTTCTGTAGAAGTGTTTTAATTCTTTCATTCTGCTTTACTTCAAGTATTGTTCTCCTGTCTGGTCATCAATTACTGATTCCAATTTTAATTTGTTGGACAGGAACTTACGAACTAATAAATTTCTTATTTCTGATCTAGATATTCATTTCTGGCACTGTCGTTCAGTTAGTACTTTATACATGATGCATGAAAAAATTCATAAATCTGACCATCCTTTGCATTCAGATCTTCCCAAACATTACCATCAGACATGTAATTCTAGGTATGCCGTTAATTCTAATTGTCAGGCCTTCTCCATTATAAGACTCAATGCTACACTGTATTCTAGAAATTTTATTTCAGCTGAGACCAGGTTGTGGGATGATCATCCAGACCAGGAGTTACATCACTTAACTTCAAAAGTTCAAACTTGCAGCAGTTTATTTTATTGTAAATAGGTTGAAACAAGTTTCTAAAGGACAAATCAATTTTATCGTTGATGTTGATCTTAAAATATTGTTTATCAGTTATTCATTATTTCTCTTTTATTTTATTTGTTTCCTTATTTCCTTTCTTCACAGAGTGTAGTCGCCTCTCTCTCTCTCTCTCTCTCTCTCCTCTCTCTCTCTTCTCTCTCTCTCTCTCTCTCTCTCTCTCTCTCTCTCTCTCTCTCTCTGATATTTGGCTTATTTGACAAAATAGGTTTAAATTCACTATTTATCTATTGTGATCAAACCTGGTGGTGACATGAACAATATGTTATGCGAGTTGGTATCATTATAAACTTGACATATTATTGATATCAAATCCATTTTCCAGAAAATAAATAACAAGGATTCATTAGTGTTTTTAGACTCCTCTAGGTTACAGTTGTTATTACAGTGACATATCATATAATTACAATGTTTACGTTATACATACACGATGCTGTATTGTAGTAGTTTGGAGATTGTTCTACGATCAGTGCATTCTCTCTGTGAAAAAAAAAAAATATGGCAATTGTTATAAGAGAGGATTATATTGCAGTGATTTATATGGATGGGAATATACTTAGGATTTTCAAGTACTGACCCGTAATTAATTAAATATATTAAAAGTAGAAGGACAAATATGCTTAATGTGAATAAAATGGGATTTAAAACTTCTATTAAAAAGTATTCACGAACAGATATATTTTTTATTCAAAAACACATTTAGATAAATAGTAATAATTTCACTTGTAAATACACCATATATATATATATATATATATATATATATATATATATATATATATATATATATATATATATATATATATATGTGTGTGTGTGTGTGTGTGTGTGTGTGTGTATGTATGTATAGCATATTTATGTAAATATACTATGCTGTGTATATGTCATAAACTGTTAGATTGTAAATGTGCGTTTCATAATAAGAGATAAAAAAATCTTAATACGTAATGAGCCATACATTCATCAAGGTGGAGATGTAGGGACACTGCTGCTTCCTAAGTGTCTATGTCTGCACACCAGTGACCTCAGTCTCCCTATAGTGGCGCTCTTCGCCAGATGTTCAGGTTAAAGGTTAATGCGCTCGGGATAAAAGGCCCTTCATGCTTTTAGTTGTAACAACATTTCTCACGCTCGCTTCCAACTCTGTCGTCTAGTCCAGTTCCCTTTAGTCCAAACAGCTATATTATCTATTTCACACGTATAACTATTTCACATTCGCTATCATGGCGAAAACACAGTGTTATTTTCCCTGTTGGGGACCTTAGGCTTTTAGCATCCTAATTATCCAACTATGGTTATAGGTTAGATAATAATAATAATAATAATAATAATAATAATAATAATAATAATAATAATAATAACTCTTTATCTTTAACATTGTGAATCAAATCTTGTTTTTCGAGGGTGTTGACAGACCTCTTATTGTTGCATCAGTTCATTATTGATTCTCTCTTCTTACTTTTCAAGAGTTCGTAGTTAATGATTATCCTCACTTTTTCTTTCTTTCTTTACTTTTTTTTGCTTCCTTCTTTAGTTCCCCAATGAAGAGAGAATATTAAAATAATAGGGAAACTATGCATGTCAGCTTTCCAAGATAAATAAAACTAAAAATATCAATATGACAAAGAGAGAAGAAAAAAAAAGGTTAAAGGATAGTAGTAACGTTGTGCAACGCTGACAAAATTGGTAAAAATTATCTGATACTGATAATCTGATCAGTGTTATTTTCTTTTGCAAGATATGAAATATCATTTTCTTAATTCTGTATTTGAGCAAAAGAACATCCTCAAATACTGATATTCATTGAGGCAATGAAAACACTTAAACACTTATTTAATTACAGAAAATATGATAAATTAAGTCTTGTTAGCAACCTGATCTCATAATGTAAGTTGATCTGCATTTTATTTGTCGTGATACAAGATCATAATAGCTGTTGAATTGTTCTTTTTATTACTGTAAATATGTTTTTGTTGGTAGCAATATATTCATGCCGTCTATACAGGGTGATTCCATTATTGTTTAGGGTGTTAAAAGAAAGTCTAGCTGCCTTTAAAAGTCATTACCTTTATCACTTGTGACACAATATATCTATAAATGAAGACTTTATAGTAAGCAAACATAATTGCAAATAGTAAACTTTATATAAAACAAGAACTTAGGTGATTATGACAAAAATTACATTTGTCTAACATCCTTCCTCCTCTACAGATCAGAAATGAATAGCGGTTTCTCTTAGTTGACAACAGATGGTGCTGGAAACTGATTTATAGTAAAAATTGTCGAGAGTTTTCCATAAGTGAAATTATGATAAAGAGTAACCACAATGTAGTCGCCTGCAAATATGCAAAAGATGGCAAGACAAATAATGTCTATAATCCAAATATCTAATTACTTATCATATCCTAATTACATTGAATTGCATTTACTATATGCATTTAATGTGCAAAAGCAATATGACATGCAATTTAAATGATGTTGCAGAACGATGATCCTTTTCCATAATGATTATGATGATGCATTCTCTGATCATGAGGATTAATCCTAATATTACCAGCATTGTCTCCACCTGACATTTCAAAGAAAAATCTTGTTTAGATCCAGCAATGCCATCTTCAAATGTTCTTCAGATTTCTAAAGCTTTGCCTAATTATAGCTCTCGACATTGAATTATTTTACGATGAACTATAAGAATTATAATCTATGATAATCAATAGTTCAGTTCTGTTTAATAAACTTTAAATATCGATGCAAATGAAGTTATTAGAAAATCCACTGGAATTTATGGTGTTCCAGTTTCCCCCCTGTCAGGTCCCGGATTTAAAACTACGAAATAATCATTGCTTAGTACATCAATGATACACAAAGGTTATTTCTATTTCAATAAATAGCGATCTACTTCATCTTTTATGAAAACTAATCTACCTCAACTCACCATCTGCATATTTTGGTCAGAGGAAATCGGTTTTGTGTCTTTTCAATCAACCGCTTGAACGAAGAGGCTTTGAATACTGTCATGTAAGTCAAACGGATCTTGGCTCCCTCTGACAATCAAGTTTTGTAGGGATTACAAGCTCCTACAGAAATGGCTTTTACATGAGAGAGAGAGAGAGAGAGAGAGAGAGAGAGAGAGAGAGAGAGAGAGAGAGAGAGAGAGATTCTAGGAAGCCAAAGTGTCAATTGATATTTAAGATTCCTCTCCAGGAATATTTATACTTCACTGGCCAACGCTGTCCATGATCGCACATTTTTTTTTTCACGAAAGTAAATTTCCGTTTTATTTCGAGACAATAAATTTCCCTTATATTAAGTTTACGGAAAAGGTGAATTGAAATCTGAACATTTTTGTAGTCAAATATTTCTTAAGCTTTGAATCAGTAAGAACTATTTATGAATAAATTCACTATCAAAGTAGTACGAATTGAATGATGATGATTCGGTGGTAACTCTGAAGTATGAATTGAGGACGAAATGAAGACCGATTCTTCTAAATGGTTTTGAGACTAATAATTGGTCTCAGATTACAGTAATGCAGAAGATGAACAGTTTGTCATTTCTCTAATGTGGAATGAAAATAAGTATCAGAATTTAATACAAGTTTATGGAATCAAAAGAAATGTTAATTCTTTTTTAGTATAATTCACAAAAAAAAAAAAAAAAAAAAAAAAAAAATCTGCAGAGTTTCTAGGTTAAGGTGAAAGTATTTGTAAAAGCTTCACCAAAAATCCTAATTTCCTTTCTTGAGAAAATGGCTTCCAATGTTTATATCTTCCAAAGGTAACTGAAACAATGATTTCTATGGGTTGGAGCATAACTATATCTTTTTTTATTTATTTATTTAGAGAGAGAGAGAGAGAGAGAGAGAGAGAGAGAGAGAGAGAGAGAGAGAGAGAGAGAGAGAGAGAGAGAGAGAGAAGGTGATCTGAAAATCCCTTTCTCTCTTCAGAGCCAATTTGCAGAGTCCCTTTCTGTGGGAACTCTCTCTCTCTCTCTCTCTCTCTCTCTCTCTCTCTCTCTCTCTCTCTCTCTCTCTCTCTCTCTCTCTCTCGTTCCATTTGTCTCCAGAGAAATTAAAAGAACCAGAACTTTCGACCCAGAACTCTACAAAACTGCGATTTATTGTCTTTTTATGGTATTTCATTTATCTAAACCTCATTGTAATTTCTTCCTTTTCAAAAACACAATTAGTGTATTAATAGAAAAATTACGTCCATATGATTACAGGAAAATATTTGACCTGAATGTCAAAAAATTCTTAAGGCGGGAGAAAATTAGATTTGTTGCTTAGACAGTATATAAAATTTTGGATTAAGATGAGTAATAAAAAACAGACTGAATGAAAATAAAAAATACGATTTGATAAAATGTAAACCAAAGTTATATACCATCATACGGAACTGATTTGATTAATAAAAGTTTATGTGTATTTCTATGATCAGGTTTTCATCAACATCATTCTATTTGGACTTGTCTCAAAGTAATCTAGATTAAAATCAAAGTAGACAGTAGTTGTGTATATTGAATTCTAAGTAAGTAAGATGCGTCACATTTTGACTTCGGGTTCATCGTCTAGTTTTTGCCAGTTTTTTTACTCGGTTGGTTAGAGTAGACCAGGCAGGAAATCTCCTCATTTATCCGGACATCAGACCAGCGACAAGTTGGATTGACTTGTCCCTCCCTCCCTCCCTTGCACTGGCTGCGTTTCATGAAATTCATCATGTAAATTACTGTAAAACATCAGTCAAACTTTCCATATATCTTAATTGTAATGAATTAATAAGAATTTTTTAATTTTGCTCTTCGACCCTTTTGTTTAGTGATTTAATTCCTTATAGAACGTATTCATATTTTTACATGATTAAACAAAGAGTAATAATTAACATAGAATACCCATTATGTAACATATTTTCTTTGATCTAAGTTCATAGTTCATGTTTACTGCTCGTATCTTCAAGTAGCAACTAATTGTCAGTAAATCATGAAAAGAAAATATCTTTATGCATACAATTCTAAACGAGGCAATGTGAGCTCGCGCACACTCACATACATTCAGAGGCACACTGGGATTGTTTGAGTAGTTCAAGGAAATGTGAAAACAGCATTATCAAGACAACATCCAAACAATTAACCCATTAAACTTTAAGTCAGAGACTCACTGGAACGCGAGGGACCAAAGAGTAATTGAAAGACAAAGTACTTTTGCTCCAGTGTTTCTTATTCATATGAGACAAGTAACACTGTGAGTACAGGAAAATGATTCCAAAACTTATGATATTACTTCAGTAGCTTGCTAAGCAGTTGGAGTCTCCAGAGAATACGACGTCCTTCACCACATGAGGATGGGAGTTTGGGAGGAAAAAGGCAAATAGGACTTCTAATGTGGAGCCATATTTGAATTGTAGAGGCAATGTAAGAATGACGTCATACTAAGCAGTACTTAACAAACTTGGAGAAATAGAAGTTAACGATGGTGCTGAATATTAAAAAGTCCTTTAATGTCAGCTTTTAACATATTTTGTTCACTCCTGAACATATTATCATTTAAGTATTAATTAGATATAAACTAAAAGTTCTCATATATAAGATAATATTACATAATTGGACGTCATATCTATGATGGAAGAATATTTTCAATACCAAAAAGGACAACGGTAGTTACAGATAGGTGAAGGAAATAAAAAGAGGAAAGGGAAGAGAGAAAACTGATCCTCTTCCTAAGATGGATTCCTCGAAAGGTTGAGTTTTTACCCCCTCGGTGGAAGAGGATTTCCTCGATGCCTGAATGACCTACGATCTATCCCCAATTTTGAAGAGATGAGAGAATGAATGTTGGGGTGGGGGGTGGGGGGGATTTCTTGATAAATCCAGAATGGTCGTCTGTTTTAAGCAGGGAATGGGTATGTACGTGGTTGTTGGTAGCCTGCAGTGCATTGCATATATAAATACATATGTATATATATATATATATAATATATATATATATATATATATATATATATATATATATATATATATATATATATGTGTGTGTGTGTGTGTGTGTGTGTAGAGAGAGAGAGAGAGAGAGAGAGAGAGAGAGAGAGGGAGAGAGAGAGAGAGACAGACAGACAGACAGAGAGAAGAATGGATAAATGTTATGGTGAGGTAATAAAATTAGAAAGACTTGGAAGTGATAATCTGCGTCAATATCATGAAACTGTACCAACCGTGTGTCACACAATTGTACATAACTCCTTTTGTATATATTATGCTTGTATCTGCGCTCTTCCCTCGCACTAAAACGAACATGAAAATTCACGTCTCCGGTTTTCCTCTGTGACATTGTCTGTCTTGTAAACTTGTTATGTCCTGTTGCCTTGAGGTTTTGTATATAAGGGAGAGTGTTCTATAATATTATAACTCAGTTGATTGCATCCTCCCTTTGAGTTCACAACCTTCTCTCGGCCCGTCACATTGGTGACCCTGGAAGTCGACTTGCTCCCACCGCCTTCCACCCCACCCCCCTCGCCCTTTCATCGTTGGTAGTACTATGGCGGACTCTACGGCAGTTGGGGCTGCGGCCGCTCCATTCAAACTTTCATTGTTTGCCAGCGGAGAGGCGTTTGCTTGGTTTCAGCGCGCAGAAGTCCAGTTTCGTATCAGGGGCTTGACTCGCTCAACCACCAAAGCGGATTATGTTCTCGCGGCGATACCCGAGGACACCTTCCCAGAAATATACGACTGGCTTTGTGAACAAGGAGACACCCCAATAGCGTATGACGCCCTCAAAACATACCTTCTGCAGCAGTACTCGCCGTCGCCAGCTGCCCATATAGCAAAGCTTTTTCAGCTCTCGTAACAACCGTTGGGGGACCAAAGGGCTTCGCTTGCCCTCAGGGAAATAACCAGTATCGCTCGCCTTCAACCTGCCGCAGACGGCTCTCCTCGTGAGGTGAACCTACTTCGTGCCCTTTGGATACGCCGTTTGCCCGAACCTGTTCGCGCTGCCATACCCAACGTCGATAGTTTACCCATAAAGGACTTGATGACCAAAGCCGACGCCCTTTTGGACAGCCACTTCAGACCTCCATCAACGCCTCCACTCCTGACGACGAGGATGCCTATTCAACGTCAACCGAAGCTGACATGAATGCCGTAGGACATACACGCCTACCCCGTGACCTGCCGAAGCAGCGACAAAGCCACCCACCACCCACCACACGTTCACACCCCAACGAACGACTTCTACAGCCACTTACTACCTCCCATCCGCATCAGTTTTGCTACTACCACTTCAGATTCGGGGTAACCGCGGAAAAATGTGCCAAGGATTGTCAGTGGCCAATAAACGTGTAAGTAGGCCATCGCTCGTGGTGGTGGCCTCCCGTGTTTCTAATCTTTTCTTTTTATATGATGCAGGAACGGGTGTGCGAATTTTGGTAGACACGGGTGCTTGTCGTTCTCTTTTGCCAAGGGAACTCTTCAAGACACGATGTAGTCTGTCTACGTCTGCTGACGTCCGCTTGGTAGCTGCCAATGGATCTGCGATATCCTCCTACAGTTACGGGAACCTCACATTATCGTTTGGAAACGGTAAATTTAATTGAAAGTTTTTCGTTGCTGATTTCACATTGCCAATCCTCGGTGCGGATTTCCTCTCTCTTTTCCACCTTCTGGTCGATATCGCCCACTAGAGATTGGTCAACGCAGACTCGTACTTGTCGACACCTCTTCAACCCGCCTCCTCCAACCTCGTTCTCCACATCAGCGAACCCACGGATGCCTACGCCCACCTCATCACGTCGTACCCGGAAGTTTTCCCTCCAGAACTTCGCCAAACGCCACGGTTCTTGCCAAACACGGTATATATCACCATATCAAGACGATGGCACCCACAGTGATAGCAAAATTCAGATGTCTGGCACCGGAGCGATTGGCAACCGCCAAAAAGATGTTCGCCGAAATGGAGGAAATGGGCCTTTGCCAAAGGGCCTCCAGCCCATGGTCGTCACCCTTACACATCGTTCTGAAGAAAGACGGCTCCCTCCATCCGTGCGGGGATTACAGGCGCCTGAACATGCAAACAGAACTGGATCACTAACCCTTCCCAAACATTACTGACATGACCTCCTACCTGCACAAAGCGAAGGTTTTCTCTACACTCGACCTCCTGAAGGGGTATTATCAAATGCCTATGGACCCAGAAGACATCCCCAAGACTGCCATCACCACTCCTTTTGGTACATACACCTTCAATTACTCCTGTTTTGGCCTTCCTAATGCTGGGGCCACATTTCAACGTCTCATGGATGGCTTCTTAGGGGACCTCCCCTTCTGTGTATGTTATGTGGACGACATACTTGTGTTTTCTTCCTCAAAAAAGGAACACCTCCGTCACTTGCGCATCGTGCTCAACCACCGGCAACAAAATGGCCTTGTAGTCCGGTACGACAAGTGTACCTTTGGCGCCAATGAAGTGTCATTCTTAGGGCACCGCATCACTCCTGAAGGAGTCCATCCCCTCCCTGAGAAGGTAGCAGACGTTCAGGACTTCCCCGCGCACTCAACCGTCAAAGCTCTGCAAGAATTCTTGGGCATGATCAACTCTTATCACCATTTTCTGCCAGCCATTGCCATCACTCTTGCTCCCCTCTACGCCTCCCTCAAGGGAAAGCCAAAGGACCTGAAGTGGGGTCCTCTTCAAGAAACGGCCTTCTGCAATGCAAAGAAGGCTCTATCAACTGCTGCGGGTCTCACTTTTCCTGTCACACATACCCCTCTCCTTTTCTCCACCGGTGCCAGCGACGTTGCTATTGGTGCAGTACTCGAACAGGTGGTCAACGGCTCGCCCCGCCCATTGGCAGAATCGGGTTATTCTACCTTCGATCGCGAATTGCTGGTAGTGCACTTGGTTGTCCGTCACTTTCGCCATTTCATAGAAGGTACGCCCTTCGTCATTTGCACAGACCACATGCCTCTGGTGCAAGCCTTCACTCGACAGTCTGACGCCTGGTCCGCCCGGCAACGCCGACATCTCTCTGCTGTAGCTAAATACAATTGCACCCTTTAACATGTTCCTGGGAAAATGAGTCCCGTCGCCGATGCCATGTCAAGAAACATGGCTGCCGTTCAACTGGGATTGGATTACAACACCCTGGCTGAAGCCCAACGACAGGATCCAGAGTATCAAGCATATAGGACATCCTGCACCTCCCTCCATTGGGAAGACTTCCCCCTCGAAGAATCCAACACCACCCTCCTCTGTGATGTTAGTCCTGGTAGACCGCGATCTTGGATTCCTGCTCCCATGTGCCGGCAGATGTTTGATTTCATTCACGGCCTTTCACATCCACCGCGCCGTTATACTGCACAGCTGCTGAAGACGAAGTTCATTTGACACGGCATTTCTAAGGATGCTAAGGATTGGGTCCGCGCCTGTACTTCTTGCCAAACTTCCAAAGTACATCAACACACGGATTAAGGATTGGGCACCTTTCCTCAACCTCAGCGTCATTTCGCACATATTCACGTTGACGTTGTAGGCCCCCTACCCACATCACAAGGACATCGTTACCTCTTTACTGTCATCGACCGCTCCACTCGTTGGCCTGAAGCCATTCCCATGAAAACTGCAACGTCCGCCTCATGTATATCTGCCTTACTCACAGGATGGATTGCAAAATTTGATATCCCTAAGCGTATTACTTCTGACATGGGTACCACTTTCACCCCTCAATTGTGGATATCATTAGAAAATCTCCTGGGCATTACCCTACATCAGACAATAGCCTACAGCAGCTGCAAGGATTCCAACTGGTTTGCTCAGCTTCCCTGGGTCCTCCTGGGACTAAGGACCACTCCTGAAGACCCCCTCGACGTCTTGGCAGCTGAAATGGTTTATGGCGACCCGTTGGTCGTCCCTGCCCAATTTTTTCCTTCTACAACCTCCTGCAACGATCTCCTGCGCATACGTCACGTTGTGGGAAAATTTACTCCATGCCGCCAGACTTACAAGCCTCCAGCGAAGCATCATATACCAATAGACTTGCACTCTGCAAACACCCACGGCTCCTGCCAAGCACTGTATTTATCCCCATATCAAGACTAAGGAAAACTCCTAAAAACACCTTCGACGTCTCGGTAGCTGAAATGGTGAATGGCAACCCGTTGGTCGTCCCTGCCCAATTTTTTCCTTCTACAACCTTCTCCGACAATCTCCAGTGCATCCGTCACATCGCGGGAAAATTCACTCCATGCCGCCAGGCTTACAAGCCCCAAGTGAAGCATCACACACCGACACACTTGCACTCTGCAACGCACGTCTTCCTGCGCAACGACACTAGCAAGCCACCGCTCATGCCCCCTTACACGGGTCCTTTCCTTGTGATCCGACGCAGTTCGAAAGCATTCCTACTAAACATTTTTGGCAAAGAAGACTGTGTCTCCATTGATCGTCTAAAACCTGCTTATCTCTTGCCATATGACTCGCCTACAGTTCGCCTCTCTAGATCAGGGCACCCTATTTAACATGTGCAGTATGTCATTTTTAGTGGGGAGTCATGTACCAACCCTTTATCACATGATCGTACATAGTTCATTTTGTGTACATATTATGCTTGTATCTTCGCTCTCCCCTCGCACTAAAAAGAACCAGAATAAACATATCTGCTTTCCTCATCTGTAATGGTGTCTGTTTTTTTACATGAAATATCTTGTTGCTTTGAGCTTTAGTATGTAAAGGAGAATGTTCTATAATAAACTCACTCAGTTGCTTCCATACTCTCTTTGAGTTACAACCTTTTCTCGGCCCATCACAGAATCTGTTTCTGTTGATTTTTGTTTGGGTAAAAAAGTGATTTTTAAAATAATAGAGGCCATTTTTTTTTTGGTGATAAGCCAAGTACCCTAGGTGCTGTTGGTACTAAACCTAGTATCATCAAGTTTGTTGGTGACAAACTTAGTACCATAGGATTTGTCGGTGATCAACGCAATATCGGAAGATGTGTTGGTGATAAGCCTATTACCATATAGTGTTGGTGATAAACAAGGTGTACCATAGATTGTGTTGGCCAATCCTGGTATCAGAGGATTATTAGTGATTAGCTTAGTACCACTATATTAGTGATAAACCTAGTACCATATGGTGTGTCAGTGATAAACCGAGTATCATAAAATATGTTGGTGATAAATGTAGTATAATAGAGTGTGTTAGAGATATGTCTGGTACCATATAATGTTCTACCATAGAGTTTGTTGGTGATAGACCTAGTGGCACATGGTATGTTGGCGATAGACCTAATTCTTACATTGTGCTGATAATAATAGTTGTTGTATCATAGTTATCATTGGTGATAATTTTTATTGAAGAGTCTGCTGGCGATAGATAAGATTAATGCGAGAGTCAGTGTTAGTGATAGACACCTAGTGTTGATGAGTGTGTAATTGGTGTAGACACAGAAGCACCATAACCTCTGTTATAAGTCCATGTCTTGATTTAAAGAGAATAATATTTACAATGAATTTTGGCAATTTAAACGGAACAGACTTTAAGGAACCAAGGACAGATTGTAGAAGAAGAAGAGCTGCAAAGTACAAAGGTCACTTAATGACTTCTAGATTAAGGGACATTAATTGCACTAGAGATCAAGGTCAAAGGTCCCTGGAAGGCAATGATGACCTCCTTTGATGGCAACAGGAGGACACTGCAGAAGAAGGCTAAGAAGGAGGCGCCAAGGCGAAGGGTGAGTGTTGCCATAAACGTTAACAAAAATAGGAGAAAATTATTATCATTTCTCCTCTTTTATTCATCGTTCTTTGAATTTTGATATTTCATAAATCTGTCGTTTATAATTCAATGTTTTTATTCTAGACATTACAATACTATAACATAGGAATGAGTTTTCTAAAATAACCAGCGTTATTGAAACATTATTTTACTTAAAACGTATTATAAATACTCGCTGTAGGCAACTTTGAAAGTTATGTAAAATAATTCCATCATATTTACATCACCATACGAAGCAACTCTCAAATTATATACATATTTTAAATTAATTTTAGGTGTTCAGAGACATGTCATTTTATACCCATAGGCATATTGTAGAACCGACAACCTTTCGGTTCAAACAAGCTGTCTTTGGTGTCTTGCAAAATAAACACGTTTTTTGACTTCGATTTTATTTCTTGTGGTGATAAATTTGCGCCTGCTTTGTAAATTGAAATTCCGATATAAAAATCTATAAAGTTATGTTTTGATGGGTATATATATATATATATATATATATATATATATATATATATATATATATATATATATATATATATATATATATATGTGTGTGTGTGTGTGTGTGTGTGTGTGTGTGTGTGTGTACGTGTGTCTTTGTATGTGTGTGAAAATACATTAACATATATATGATCTCTTGGCTCTCGCAGAAGCCATAAATTGACTCACCCCCAAATAAATGTTGTGATACGAAGGGTGATTCAGTTTATGACAACAATTACTGAATATATTTACGTTACTGTCATTGCAATGGTGGATAAATGGACAGGAGATACGCTCTCTCTCTCTCTCTCTCTCTCTCTCTCTCTCTCTCTCTCTCTCTCTCTCTCTCTCTCTCTCTCTCTCTCTCTCTCTCTCATTTAAATCAATATTCGTCATTGAAATCCTTTTTATGTTTTGCAAGTATTATGTGGCAGAAACTTAGCACTTATCCCCTTACTCAGGGTCAGATTATTATTATTATTATTATTATTATTATTATTATTATTGATGATTTCATGAATATAACCTCAGTGAACTGAATCCTTCCTTATCCTATGCAACTGATCTATACTAAATGAAAACATAATTGTTGAAGAGAAAATTACCAACTAACTCATTCATAACTGAATCGAATGATAAAAAATAGTGATGATTTAGACAATGGGGAAAGTGTCAAATGCCATAAATAGGTCAAATAAACCACCTAAAAAAAAGAGTAATAAGGTAAGTAAAAGAGCAAAACGAAACAATGAATAGCAAAGATCAAAATCATTTAACAAGAGAGGAACAATACAACCGTGTCTAACCTTTGTACCAACCGTGCGTCACACGATCGTAAAAAATAACAACATTTCATTTTGTGTATATATTATGCTTGTATTTTCACTCTCCCCTAGCACTAAAACGAATATGAAATAACATGTATGTTTTTTCTCACCGTTAACTGTTAACCGGCTGAACAAGAAATTTCCAGTTGCATTGAGTTTTTGTATATAAAGGCGAGTGTCTGTAATAAAGTTACTCAGTTGCTTTCATCCTGTCTGTGAGTCACAAACTTCTCTCAGTACGTCACATTGGTGACCCCAGAAGTCGACTCGCTCCTCCTGCCTTCCATCGCCCTCACCCCTCCGTCGTTTGTACTATGACGGATTCTACGGAAGTTGGCGTTGGCGCTACGGCTGCACCATTGAAACTTTCGTTACTCGCCAACGAAGAGGCTTTTGCTTGGTTTCAGTGTGCATAAGTCCATTTTCACATCAAGGGTGTGACTCGCTCAACCACCAAACCAGATTATGTTCTTGCGGCGATACCCGAAGACGCCTTCCCAGAAATATCCGACAGGCTTTGTGAACAAGGAAACACTCCAATAGCGTATGACACCCTCAAAACATACCTTTTGCAGCAGTACTAGCCGTCGTTAGCCGCCCGTATAGCAAAGCTTTTTCAGCTCTCTCAACAACCCTAGGGGGACCAAAGGGCTCCACTCGGCATCGAGGAAATGACCAGTATCGCTCACCTGCAACCTGCCGCAGACGGCTCTCCTTGTGAGGTGAACCTACTTCTGCCCTTTGGATACGCCGTTTACCCAAACCTCCACGCGCTGCCATACCCGATGTCGATAATTTACCCATAAAGGACTTGATGACAAAAGCCGACGCTCTTATGGACAGCCACTTCACGACCTCCATCAACGCCTTCACTCCTGACGAAGAGGACGCCTATTCAACATCAACCGAAGCTGACATGAAAGCTGTAGAACATATACACCTACCCCGTGACTTGCCGAAGCGGCGACAAAACAATCCACCACCCACTACTCGCTCGCGCCCCAACCAATGACTTCTACAGCCACTTACTGCTTCCTATCCGCCACAGTTTTGTTATTACCACAACAGACTCGAAGCAACTGTAAAGAAATGTGCCAAGAATAGTCAGTGGCCAAAAGACGTGTAAGTAGGCCATCGCTCGTAGTGGTGGCCTCCCGTGTTTCTAATCTTTTCTTTTTACATGATGCAGGAACGGGCGTGCGATTTTTGGTAGACACGGGTGCTTGTCGTTCTCTTTTGCCAAGGGAACTCTTCAGGATGAGACATAGTCTGTCTATGTCTGACGATGTCTGCTTGTTAGCTGCCAATGGATCTGTGATACCCACATACAGTTATGAGAACCTCACATTATCGTTTGGAAACGGTAAATTTAATTGGAAGTTTTTCTTTGCTGACGTCACATTGCCAATCCTCGGTGGGGTTTTCCTCTCTCATTTCCACCTTCTGGTCGATATCACCCACCAACAATTGGTCAACACAGACTCCTACTTGTCGACACCTCTTCTACCCACCCCTCTAACCTCGCTCTCCACATCAGCGCATCCATTGATGACTACGCCCACCTCCTTATGTCATACCCGGAAGTTTTCCATCCAGAACTACGGCAAACACCCACGGCTCCTGCCAAGCACTGTATTTATCCCCATACAAAAACTAAGGAAAACTCCTAAAGACACCCTCAACATCTCGGTAGCTTAAATGGTGAATGGCGACCCGTTGGTCGTCCCTGCCTAATTTTTTCCTTCTACAACGTCCTCCGACAATCTCCAGCGCATCCGTCACGTCGCGGGAAAATTTACTCCATGCCGCCAGACTTACAAGCCTCAAGTGAAGCATCACACACCGACACACTTGCACTCTGCAACGCACGTCTTCCTGCGCAACGACACTAGCAAGCCACCGCTCATGCCCCCTTACACGGGCCCTTTCCTTGTGATCCGACGCAGTCTGAAAGCATTCCTACTAAACATTCGTGGCAAAGAAGACTGTGTCTCCATTGATCGTCTAAAACCTGCTTCTCTCCTGCCAGATGACCCGCCTACAGTTCGCCTCTCTAGATCATGGCGCCCTATTTACCATGTACGGTATGTCATTTTTAGTGGGGAGCCATGTACCAACCGTGTGTCACATGATCGTACATAGTAGCAACATTTCTTTTTGTGTATATATCATGCATGTATCTTCGCTCTCCCCTCGCACTAAAAAGAACGTGAAATAACATTTATGTTTTTTTCTCTCCGTTAATGGTTAACTGGCTGAACAGGAAATTTCCTGTTGCATTGAGTTTTTGCATGTAAAGGCGAGTGTCTGTAATAAAGTTACTCAGTTGCTTTCATCCTGTCTTTGAGTCACAATTTTCTCTCAGCACGTCACACCTTCAATTGCAGTGTGTCTTCAACTCACTTTTTCCAAGAAGTACTTTATTGTCTTCTAAGAAGAAGGATAAGACAATATGTCATTTTCCCTTCTTCCCTTCACTTCTGGGAAGGGAAGAAAGGATTTCCTGTCACGAAGTTCGCTCAAAGGAATTAATATCAATATATCACTCAAGATGGGAAGAAAATCTTTTGACTTGTCACTGTTTCGGTAAAAATGTCTTTAATTGAAGGTGTTGAAGAGAAATAGGAAAATGCTCATTTTATTTTTACATAGAGAGAGAGAGAGAGAGAGAGAGAGAGAGAGAGAGAGAGAGAGAGAGAGAGAGAGAGAGAGAGAGAGAGAGAGAGAGAGAGAGAGAATATTTTTCCTTCTGTCAAGTACTTGAAAAACGTTAACTATAACTTTTCATTAAGGAGAAAATTATCACAAGAAAAATTGATACTTAAAGGCTAATTACATAGACAAATGAATCAATGTAGATCTGCAAGAAAAAAGAAACATATTTATTCTTACCTGCTTCCATTGATCATTATCATCACCATCATCATCATTATCTCCACCCATAAAAAAAGCTATAATGTAAAGTAACATAAAATTGATATTATTGATATATTGTTAAGCCATTCATACTCTCGATGCATCCATTGACACAACCACGAAATAATGATCTAAAAAGGATTTAATTACTCAACTTAAATGAAATATAAATAACGTCCAAAGTGCTCAGATATGAAAACTATTTCCTAATGAATAATCTATTTCTTCTCTTCACCCCTAAAGAAGATCGTCATAATAAATCCGAAGTTGTCGTTGTTACTGGAATCGTTATGTGTTATGTAAATCGTATTGTGATCCTCATCTTAACGGAAATGGATTTGAGGTTGATCCAACTTCATCCTTGATGTTCGCCATGGGGAAAATGCTCTTGCCTAATCTTGCTTAGAGAGAGAGAGAGAGAGAGAGAGAGAGAGAGAGAGAGAGAGAGAGAGAGAGAGAGAGAGAGAGAATATTTCATATGTGGGTAGTAAGGTAGTAATTAGATATCGAAGGTCTCCCTATAAGTGAGACCTTTATAGTCGACTAACTCCTCTTAACGTGAATCATAAATGTTTTTTTTCAGACCTTAATACCTGAAAGAAAGTTCGATCTGCTTCTAATGGAAATTTGATTCCTCCAATGAAAGATCAACAAGTGTCCTATCACAGGTCCAAATACGAGATTTTGACATTGTGGAGGATTTATTTTTACTTTATTTTTATTTTTTGTTTTTGCCAAATCCAGAGAGAGAGAGAGAGAGAGAGAGAGAGAGAGAGAGAGAGAGAGAGAGAGAGAGAGAGAGAGAGAGAATTTCATTTGTTTTAGTTTTGCTAGATCGCGCGAGAATGTGTGTGTGTTTGAGTGTGTGTTTGAGTGTTTGTGTGACTGCGGTGCGCGCCGAAGAGCAAGTGGTAGTTAGAGAATGATCGTTGGTGGTGAGAAAGACTGTTGGTACAAATGAGATTGTTTGTTTACATTTTTTAGTTAGGTTACGACAGTGGTGAATGTTTCGGAGCGAATGCTTTTTTTGATTGACTGCGTCCTGAAGCAGTTGTGTGGTTGAATGCTGGATTATTATTTTTTGACCAGCGTGGAAGTGTTTTTGATTTTTCTGAGCTGCGATTCCTCCTTTGGGAGAGAGTTCCTCGAGTGTTTACGTGATTGTTGACGACTTGGCCTGTAACAGAACTCGATACGATTGCTCAGATTTATTTTGTTGACGACCTGGACTACGATTATGATTATGATTTGATTGCTCTTAACGATTTTATTGATATTGATGCCATAATGACCCCGCCCGTATGAAGGAATTTCCGTCTGGACCACTGATGAATAAGATTGTGATGATGATGATAATGATGACTATGATAAATTAACCCCGATAGAGGAAGTGACTGTGGTAGTTGGACTCGGGGTATTACCGGTTGCCAATAAGTTGTGGCAGTGGGCTGTGAAGGTCTCTGGGGCCTTGTATGGACAAAGGTGTCCACTCAGAAATATATAAAATATTTCTGTTTATGTTTGTGGTTGTGGTATATTTTAGCTTTTAAGTTTTGTTAGGGTTTATTTGATTGCAGAAGTTTTTTCTAATTAATATTTATTTTGTGTTCAGTTAAGATTGTATTACTGAGTTGTGATTATTTTTTGGTTATGGAATATCGTTGGTGATTTTTAGTATTAAGTGTTTGGTTTTAGTGTTAGGAAATATAGTTTTAAGGTTATGTTTAGTTTTTTTTACCTTCTGTTAAAGAGTCTGGTTTTAGATAACGTAAGGGGAAAGTTTGTGTTGAGGAGACAATTGTCTGTTTAGTGTGATTCAAGGGTGTGGGGGTTGTTTGTGCAACATCCCGCCACATTATTTTGGCGCCCGAACAGGGACAGTCGAGGTGGGATTGAACCAGACTCTTTCACAAAGGTTATATTTAGGATTTAGATTTAAGGTTAACGACAATGGAAGGAAAATTAAAGGCTTTGGAGGAGGAATTGCGGCATTATAAAGAACGGGAGCAGATGTTGATAGTTGAGAAAGAGAGGTTGAACTGGGAGAATGAGGCGATGCAGAAGGAGCTTAGGGAGTTGAAGGGAACTGTAGAGAAAGTGGAAGAATGTTTTGAGATGAGGATGAAAGAGAATGAGGAACGGATGGAGAACCGATTGGAAGCTATGATGGGGCAAGTCATAGGGATGATGAAAACTATAATGGGTGAAGGTGCAGTCGGAGGAGTGTCCTCAGCTTCGGGTAATGGGTTGATAGTGGATGAGAAGGTTAAGGTTAGTGATAATGGGGAAGGAACTGATAGTGATAGTAGTAATAGTGATGGTGATATTGAAGATAAGGGAATTAGGCATAGTAAGAATGAACAGAAAGGTGAGAGGAAAGATGAAAGGAAAGGTAAAAGTGATGTGAAGAAAGAGAAGAAAAAGTATCAGGCTGATAGCAAGGACGATCGTGAATGGGTGAAAGTGGTAAGTAAGAAAAAGGGTAAGAAGGGAATGGTTAAGGATAGGAATTTAAGTGTGGAAGTGGATTCATTATATTCGAATGAGGAAGAAGGTAACAAGGGAGTAGACAGTGATGATAGCAGTGAGAATGAACGTGATGTGTGTAAGACTGTGTTTATGAGAGAGGTACCTCGGTGTGAAAGGTTCAATGAGCATAGCAGTAGGGATGTATATGATTTTTCCAAGGAGTATGAGAGGTATTGTCAGGATAAGTATGGTGATAGTAAAAGAGTTTGGGCTAGGGAGTTAGGAGAATATTTGACTGGGTATTTGTTGACGATGTATGGAGTGATAATGAGTGTAGGGGACGTTGATTATGAAAGTGTGAAAACGAGAATAATTGAGCAGGTAAAACGTATGAAAGGGAGTGTTAAGTATAAGCGTAAGAAGGATTTTGATGAGGCAAGGATGAATGCAGGAGAAGCTATATCAATGTACGTATGTAGGTTGGAAACGTTAGCTAGGAAGAAGTATGGGGATGAAGGCATAAATGAGAATAAGGAGTTAATGAGGAAGTTTTTGGCTACTGTACCCGAGAATGTTGCTGAGTTTGTTAATTTGAAACGGAAGGAGAAAATGAGGTGGACGAAAGAAAGATTGACATGGGATGATATTTTAGAGATAGTTGAGGATTACGAGTTGGATAGGTGTATGAAAGAAAGTAAATCTGTGAGTGTAAGAACTGGAATGGAGGAAAGTGTGCCAGAATTTGTTAGTTTTAGAGATGCTGTTATGAGAGGGCCGATGAGGGTAGCTGATAGTGTAGTAGATAGGAGTGTTAGGACGAGTAATGTGGGAATACCTGTAAGGACAAATGAAGGGTTTAGGCAAGGGAATCAGGTTTGGAGGGATAGGAGTGCTAGTGCGCCGCAAGATAGGTCAGGTAGTTGTATCCGTGAAGAGAAGTATTATAGATGTGGGAAAGTAGGACATAAGAAGAATGAATGTAGATGGGCTCTTGGTGCTTGTTTTGGATGTGGTGAGGTAGGGCATAGAATTAGCGAGTGCACGAAAGAGAAAGGGGTAAAATGTTATCGGTGTGGTATGACAGGGCACATAGCGAGTGGATTTCGGAGTAATCGTACAAATGTGATTTGCGGTAATTGTGGTAAGGATGGTCATTATGCTAGAATGTGCAAGGAGCCACGGGGTAAGTGTACTGAATGTGGTGCAGATGGGCATGTAGCTAGGGTATGTAGGAAGAAGGGAGTAAATCAGCCAGGATGTTCGGGAAACTAGAGTGTAAGAGGGTTCAGCTGGGTGAGTCCTCGAGTGTGTGCGGAGTGAATGTGATGCATGTTCGTGAAGGTTTACTACATGAAGACGTGATGGGCGAAAGAGCTTATGACTGCATGAGTGCAAAAGTAAAGTTTAATGGAATAGAGCTAGTTGGTCTGATTGATACTGGTTGTGGTGTCAATTTAATGTTTAGGAATGCATACGATAAGGTAAGGGATGTGTGTGAATTTAGGGGGTGTAAAGGTGAGGTGAAAGGTATCGGTAATTTAAGTATGTGCGTGCAAGGAAAGTTACGTGAAAATGTCATGATTGGGGGGCTGATGATGGAAGATAATGATTTTTATGTGGTTGAGGGAGTAAATGACAAATACGATGTGTTGTTAGGTTATAACTTCTTGAAAAAATGCGGTATGATTGTACATCCTAATGTAAATATGATAGAGATGAAAGTTAAGGGTAAATTTTGTGGGGAATTTTATTTGAATGAAGATGGTAGTGTATGTACGAAGGTATGGAAAGGTGTGCCGTTAATAGCAAAAGGTGTTAAATTGTCAAAAGATGCGAGTGAGGTTGTCAGTGTAAAAGTTGCATGGCCGAATAGTCTGGGAATTGCCAATAGTGACAATTGTGAATATGTAGTGGAAGGTTCGGAAGCAAGTAATTTGGTGAAAGCAAGTGTGCATGTGTATGATGGTATTTTGAATTTGCAGGAGCCGAAGGTGTATGTGAGCTTGTTGCCGACTGTAAGGAGGAAGAGAATACGGGGTATACGTGAGGGTGATTGCATGGGATGTATGTATACGTTGGTCAATGTAGAGGATGAAAGGTATGTTAAATTGAGACGTGTTATGACGGGTAAGATAAAGCAGGATGACGATTTGAACTATGAAAGTTTGAAAGAAAGAATTAATGTAGTAGAATATAAGAAAAGGAAGAATACAAGAGCTTTAAGTAAAGATGAAAGAAGGGGAAATTTTAGAAGTAAAAGTGAGAATAGAAATAAGTATGACAAGGGTGTAAATGTGCAAGTGTGTATGGAAGATAAATGTGTTAATACAGATGAATCATGGCTGAGTATGAATGATACCTATAGTGTGTGTGGCTTTTCCTTAGGTGATGTAAAAGAAAGGATGACGAATGCGAGAGTGAGAGATAGGAGAATGATTAGTAGTATGAATGAATCTTTTACTAAAGTTGAGAATGTTTTTGATGAAATGGATGAACTGTTCACAGAAATGAGTGTAATTATAGGGCCAGATGAGAACGAGGTAGATATGATTGTACATGATATATTAGATGATAGGGATTTAGATAGGAATAGTGTTAATGTAGCGAATGATTGTGATAAGGAAGAAGTGAATGAGAGAGTATATGGAGGCCCAGTTACTCGGAGTAGAGGTCCCGTTCCCGACTGCGACTGGGTTATGAAAAAATAATGTAAGTGTTGTGTGAGAAGGATTTGGCAAAGTAAGGGGGGAGGAATGTGGAGGATTTATTTTTACTTTATTTTTATTTTTTGTTTTTGCCAAATCCAGAGAGAGAGAGAGAGAGAGAGAGAGAGAGAGAGAGAGAGAGAGAGAGAGAGAGAGAATTTCATTTGCTTTAGTTTTGCTAGATCGCGCGAGAATGTGTGTGTGTTTGAGAGTGTGTTTGAGTGTGTGTTTGTGTGTGTGTGTTTGTGTGTTTGTGTGACTGCGGTGCGCGCCGAAGAGCAAGTGGTAGTTAGAGAATGATCGTTGGTGGTGAGAAAGACTGTTGGTACAAATGAGATTGTTTGTTTACATTTTTTAGTTAGGTTACGACAGTGGTGAATGTTTCGGAGCGAATGCTTTTTTTGATTGACTGCGTCCTAAAGCAGTTGTGTGGTTGAATGCTGGATTATTATTTTTTGACCAGCGTGGAAGTGTTTTTGATTTTTCTGAGCTGCGATTCCTCCTTTGGGAGAGAGTTCCTCGAGTGTTTACGTGATTGTTGACGACTTGGCCTGTAACAGAACTCGATACGATTGCTCAGATTTATTTTGTTGACGACCTGGACTACGATTATGATTATGATTTGATTGCTCTTAACGATTTTATTGATATTGATGCCATAATGACCCCGCCTGTATGAAGGAATTTCCGTCTGGACCACTGATGAATAAGATTGTGATGATGATGATAATGATGACTATGATAAATTAACCCCAATAGAGGAAGTGACTGTGGTAGTTGGACTCGGGGTATTACCGGTTGCCAATAAGTTGTGGCAGTGGGCTGTGAAGGTCTCTGGGGCCTTGTATGGACAAAGGTGTCCACTCAGAAATATATAAAATATTTCTGTTTATGTTTGTGGTTGTGGTATATTTTAGCTTTTAAGTTTTGTTAGGGTTTATTTGATTGCAGAAGTTTTTTCTAATTAATATTTATTTTGTGTTAAGTTAAGATTGTATTACTGAGTTGTGATTATTTTTTGGTTATGGAATATCGTTGGTGATTTTTAGTATTAAGTGTTTGGTTTTAGTGTTAGGAAATATAGTTTTAAGGTTATGTTTAGTTTTTTTTACCTTCTGTTAAAGAGTCTGGTTTTAGATAACGTAAGGGGAAAGTTTGTGTTGAGGAGACAATTGTCTGTTTAGTGTGATTCAAGGGTGTGGGGGTTGTTTGTGCAACATCCCGCCACATTATTTTGGCGCCCGAACAGGGACAGTCGAGGTGGGATTGAACCAGACTCTTTCACAAAGGTTATATTTAGGATTTAGATTTAAGGTTAACGACAATGGAAGGAAAATTAAAGGCTTTGGAGGAGGAATTGCGGCATTATAAAGAACGGGAGCAGATGTTGATAGTTGAGAAAGAGAGGTTGAACTGGGAGAATGAGGCGATGCAGAAGGAGCTTAGGGAGTTGAAGGGAACTGTAGAGAAAGTGGAAGAATGTTTTGAGATGAGGATGAAAGAGAATGAGGAACGGATGGAGAACCGATTGGAAGCTATGATGGGGCAAGTCATGGGGATGATGAAAATTATAATGGGTGAAGGTGCAGTCGGAGGAGTGTCCTCAGCTTCGGGTAATGGGTTGATAGTGGATGAGAAGGTTAAGGTTAGTGATAATGGGGAAGGAACTGATAGTGATAGTAGTAATAGTGATGGTGATATTGAAGATAAGGGAATTAGGCATAGTAAGAATGAACAGAAAGGTGAGAGGAAAGATGAAAGGAAAGGTAAAAGTGATGTGAAGAAAGAGAAGAAAAAGTATCAGGCTGATAGCAAGGACGATCGTGAATGGGTGAAAGTGGTAAGTAAGAAAAAGGGTAAGAAGGGAATGGTTAAGGATAGGAATTTAAGTGTGGAAGTGGATTCATTATATTCGAATGAGGAAGAAGGTAACAAGGGAGTAGACAGTGATGATAGCAGTGAGAATGAACGTGATGTGTGTAAGACTGTGTTTATGAGAGAGGTACCTCGGTGTGAAAGGTTCAATGAGCATAGCAGTAGGGATGTATATGATTTTTCCAAGGAGTATGAGAGGTATTGTCAGGATAAGTATGGTGATAGTAAAAGAGTTTGGGCTAGGGAGTTAGGAGAATATTTGACTGGGTATTTGTTGACGATGTATGGAGTGATAATGAGTGTAGGGGACGTTGATTATGAAAGTGTGAAAACGAGAATAATTGAGCAGGTAAAACGTATGAAAGGGAGTGTTAAGTATAAGCGTAAGAATGATTTTGATGAGGCAAGGATGAATGCAGGAGAAGCTATATCAATGTACGTATGTAGGTTGGAAACGTTAGCTAGGAAGAAGTATGGGGATGAAGGCATAAATGAGAATAAGGAATTAATGAGGAAGTTTTTGGCTACTGTACCCGAGAATGTTGCTGAGTTTGTTAATTTGAAACGGAAGGAGAAAATGAGGTGGACGAAAGAAAGATTGACATGGGATGATATTTTAGAGATAGTTGAGGATTACGAGTTGGATAGGTGTATGAAAGAAAGTAAATCTGTGAGTGTAAGAACTGGAATGGAGGAAAGTGTGCCAGAATTTGTTAGTTTTAGAGATGCTGTTATGAGAGGGCCGATGAGGGTAGCTGATAGTGTAGTAGATAGGAGTGTTAGGACGAGTAATGTGGGAATACCTGTAAGGACAAATGAAGGGTTTAGGCAAGGGAATCAGGTTTGGAGGGATAGGAGTGCTAGTGCGCCGCAAGATAGGTCAGGTAGTTGTATCCGTGAAGAGAAGTGTTATAGATGTGGGAAAGTAGGACATAAGAAGAATGAATGTAGATGGGCTCTTGGTGCTTGTTTTGGATGTGGTGAGGTAGGGCATAGAATTAGCGAGTGCACGAAAGAGAAAGGGGTAAAATGTTATCGGTGTGGTATGACAGGGCACATAGCGAGTGGATTTCGGAGTAATCGTACAAATGTGATTTGCGGTAATTGTGGTAAGGATGGTCATTATGCTAGAATGTGCAAGGAGCCACGGGGTAAGTGTACTGAATGTGGTGCAGATGGGCATGTAGCTAGGGTATGTAGGAAGAAGGGAGTAAATCAGCCAGGATGTTCGGGAAACTAGAGTGTAAGAGGGTTCAGCTGGGTGAGTCCTCGAGTGTGTGCGGAGTGAATGTGATGCATGTTCGTGAAGGTTTACTACATGAAGACGTGATGGGCGAAAGAGCTTATGACTGCATGAGTGCAAAAGTAAAGTTTAATGGAATAGAGCTAGTTGGTCTGATTGATACTGGTTGTGGTGTCAATTTAATGTTTAGGAATGCATACGATAAGGTAAGGGATGTGTGTGAATTTAGGGGGTGTAAAGGTGAGGTGAAAGGTATCGGTAATTTAAGTATGTGTGTGCAAGGAAAGTTACGTGAAAATGTCATGATTGGGGGGCTGATGATGGAAGATAATGATTTTTATGTGGTTGAGGGAGTAAATGACAAATACGATGTGTTGTTAGGTTATAACTTCTTGAAAAAATGCGGTATGATTGTACATCCTAATGTAAATATGATAGAGATGAAAGTTAAGGGTAAATTTTGTGGGGAATTTTATTTGAATGAAGATGGTAGTGTATGTACGAAGGTATGGAAAGGTGTGCCGTTAATAGCAAAAGGTGTTAAATTGTCAAAAGATGCGAGTGAGGTTGTCAGTGTAAAAGTTGCATGGCCGAATAGTCTGGGAATTGCCAATAGTGACAATTGTGAATATGTAGTGGAAGGTTCGGAAGCAAGTAATTTGGTGAAAGCAAGTGTGCATGTGTATGATGGTATTTTGAATTTGCAGGAGCCGAAGGTGTATGTGAGCTTGTTGCCGACTGTAAGGAGGAAGAGAATACGGGGTATACGTGAGGGTGATTGCATGGGATGTATGTATACGTTGGTCAATGTAGAGGATGAAAGGTATGTTAAATTGAGACGTGTTATGACGGGTAAGATAAAGCAGGATGACGATTTGAACTATGAAAGTTTGAAAGAAAGAATTAATGTAGTAGAATATAAGAAAAGGAAGAATACAAGAGCTTTAAGTAAAGATGAAAGAAGGGGAAATTTTAGAAGTAAAAGTGAGAATAGAAATAAGTATGACAAGGGTGTAAATGTGCAAGTGTGTATGGAAGATAAATGTGTTAATACAGATGAATCATGGCTGAGTATGAATGATACCTATAGTGTGTGTGGCTTTTCCTTAGGTGATGTAAAAGAAAGGATGACGAATGCGAGAGTGAGAGATAGGAGAATGATTAGTAGTATGAATGAATCTTTTACTAAAGTTGAGAATGTTTTTGATGAAATGGATGAACTGTTTACAGAAATGAGTGTAATTATAGGGCCAGATGAGAACGAGGTAGATATGATTGTACATGATATATTAAATGATAGGGATTTAGATAGGAATAGTGTTAATGTAGCGAATGATTGTGATAAGGAAGAAGTGAATGAGAGAGTATATGGAGGCCCAGTTACTCGGAGTAGAGGTCCCGTTCCCGACTGCGACTGGGTTATGAAAAAAATAATGTAAGTGTTGTGTGAGAAGGATTTGGCAAAGTAAGGGGGGAGGAATGTGGAGGATTTATTTTTACTTTATTTTTATTTTTTGTTTTTGCCAAATCCAGAGAGAGAGAGAGAGAGAGAGAGAGAGAGAGAATTTCATTTGCTTTAGTTTTGCTAGATCGCGCGAGAATGTGTGTGTGTTTGAGAGTGTGTTTGAGTGTGTGTTTGTGTGTGTGTGTTTGTGTGTTTGTGTGACTGCGGTGCGCGCCGAAGAGCAAGTGGTAGTTAGAGAATGATCGTTGGTGGTGAGAAAGACTGTTGGTACAAATGAGATTGTTTGTTTACATTTTTTAGTTAGGTTACGACAGTGGTGAATGTTTCGGAGCGAATGCTTTTTTTGATTGACTGCGTCCTGAAGCAGTTGTGTGGTTGAATGCTGGATTATTATTTTTTGACCAGCGTGGAAGTGTTTTTGATTTTTCTGAGCTGCGATTCCTCCTTTGGGAGAGAGTTCCTCGAGTGTTTACGTGATTGTTGACGACTTGGCCTGTAACAGAACTCGATACGATTGCTCAGATTTATTTTGTTGACGACCTGGACTACGATTATGATTATGATTTGATTGCTCTTAACGATTTTATTGATATTGATGCCATAATGACCCCGCCTGTATGAAGGAATTTCCGTCTGGACCACTGATGAATAAGATTGTGATGATGATGATAATGATGACTATGATAAATTAACCCCGATAGAGGAAGTGACTGTGGTAGTTGGACTCGGGGTATTACCGGTTGCCAATAAGTTGTGGCAGTGGGCTGTGAAGGTCTCTGGGGCCTTGTATGGACAAAGGTGTCCACTCAGAAATATATAAAATATTTCTGTTTATGTTTGTGGTTGTGGTATATTTTAGCTTTTAAGTTTTGTTAGGGTTTATTTGATTGCAGAAGTTTTTTCTAATTAATGTTTATTTTGTGTTAAGTTAAGATTGTATTACTGAGTTGTGATTATTTTTTGGTTATGGAATATCGTTGGTGATTTTTAGTATTAAGTGTTTGGTTTTAGTGTTAGGAAATATAATTTTAAGGTTATGTTTAGTTTTTTTTACCTTCTGTTAAAGAGTCTGGTTTTAGATAACGTAAGGGGAAAGTTTGTGTTGAGGAGACAATTGTCTGTTTAGTGTGATTCAAGGGTGTGGGGGTTGTTTGTGCAACATCCCGCCACAACATCTGAATAGGTGTAATTCTATTCAGTTGAATGATGGCATCATTTTCCTCCAATTGATAAACATCTTATTACTCTATCTTAATTTTATTTCATTTGTTCACTGGGACGAGACTCTCTCTCTCTCTCTCTCTCTCTCTCTCTCTCTCCTCTCTCTCTCTCTCTCTCTCTCTCTCTCTCCCTCTATATATATATATATATATATATATATATATATATATATATATATATATATATATATATATATATATATATATATATATATATATATGTATGTATATACATATATATGTGTGTGTAGAAATCACGAAAGCTGACACGTGATGAATATAAAATGTATTATAGCCCCGAAAGGAAAAATGAAAAAGAACTGTATATATATATATATATATATATATATATATATATATATATATATATATATATATATATATATATATATATATATATTCCATCGATTCAAAAGGAATCTCAAGAAACGGTTGCTTTTAAGACACTCGCGTAAAGATAGCAGAGCTGCTCTCCTGTTTCTCTTTACTGCAGTTTTGGGTTTTAAGAGGATATTCGTTAACTCAAGTGAAGAAAAGATATTATATGCAAGGATGGAGAACGAGTAAGCATTTTTTTTTAATTATATATTATAGTGAGACGGAAATTGGTAATACTAATAGTTTACACAATTTTCATTAGATTCAGAAGACTTTTTCCGGATGTAGATTAAATTTGAGAAAAAATTGATTTTATATATAGATTAATCTAGATAAATCAAGGCTGGAAAGTCTTCATTTATCAAACACAGAAAACTGAGACTAACATACGCCGTTCATTATTTAGTCTCTGGAGTATTCTCATTAGATTAGCGCCATACCTTTAGGAAAATATATCTCCTGAAATATGTTTGTGATTATTATGATATAATGAAATTGCTCTCCCGATATCATGTAAAAACTATTAAGAACATTTTCCTATTTGTCTTCGACACCTTCAATAAAAGACCTTTTTGCTGAT
>NC_090749.1:16648741-16807350 GCF_036898095.1 Palaemon carinicauda
AAAAGCAAGATGGTATAAGACCAAGGGCTCCAATAGGGAAAAATAGCCCAGTGAGGAAAGGATATAAGGAAATAAATAAATGCTGAGAGCAAGTTAACAATGAATCATTCTAAAAACAGTAACAAAGTCAAAACAGATATATTATAACTATTATTATTATCACTCGCCAAGCCACTGCCCCAGTTGGAAAAACAGGACGCTAAAAGCCCAGGGGGCTTTAACAGGGAAAACAGCCCAGCGAGGAAAGGAAAAAAGGAAAAATAAAATAATTTAAGAGGAGTAACAACTTTCAAATAAATATTTCCTATATAAACTATAAAACTTTAACAAAACAAGAGGAAAAGAAAATAGATAGAATAGTGTGGCTGAGTGTACCCTCAAGCAAGAAAACGCTATCCAAAGACAGTGGAAGACCATGGTACAGAGGCTATGGCACTACCAAAGACTAAGGAATAATGGTTTAATTTTGATATTATAAAAACTATCAAAAGACTTATGTCCACCTGTTCAACAAAAAAACATTTGCTACAACTTTGAACTTTTGAAGTTTTACTGATTCAACTACCCGATTAGGAAGATCGTTCCACAACTTGGTAGCAGCTGGAATAAAACTTCTAAAATACTGAGTAGTATTGAGCCTCATGATGGAGAAGACCTGACTATTAGAATTAACTGCCTGCCTAGTATTACGAACAGGATGGAACTGTCTCGGAAGATCTGAATGAAAAGGACAGTCAGAATTATAAAAAATATTATGCAACATGCATAATGAACTAATTGAATGACGGTGCCAGAGATTAATATCTAGATCAGGAATAAGAAATATGATAGACCATGAGTTCTTGTCCAACCTCTTAAGATGAGAATCAGCAGCTGAAGACCAGACAGGAGAACAATACTTAAAACCAAGTGGAATGAAATAATTAAAACACTTCTTCAGAATAAATTGATCACCCAAAATCATAAAATACTTTCTTAATAAGCCATTTTTTTTAAGGGGGGGGGGGTAATTCAAGATGACACTGACTTGACCTACTTACAACCATACTTTGAGTTTTAGTAGGATTGAGCTTTAGTCCCCATAATTTGCACCATGCACTTATTCTAGCAAGATCTCTATTAAGCGATTCAGAAACTCCAGATCTACAATCAGGAGATGGAATTGATGCAAAGAGAGTAGCCTCATCAGCATATGTAACAAACTTGTTTTCGAGGCCAAACTACATGTCATGTGTATATAAGATGAAAAGTAATGAGCCAAGAACACTGCCCTGGGGAACTCTAAATACCACATTCCTATACTCACCATGGTGCCCATCAACAACAACTCTCTGCGATCCACTATTTAAAATATCAATAATGATGCCATGTAAAGATCCATCCCCTTTGGGTTTCAATACAAGTGGCTCATGATTGACATGGTTAAGTGTGACGAATGCAACAAATATTATACAAAAATATTCTTTTACCCTTAGGTCAGGAGTAGTGTAGTATCAGAATGAGAGTAGTGTTATATCGCTATAGGAGATGGCAAGATGGTGATATAGGCAGTGTTGCCAGATGCCCTTGGCAAAATTTCTGTATATTTTGTTCATTTTTTCTGTAGATTTAATGAAATTTCTGTAGATTACTCATATGTACTTTATTTGCTTTTTAATACAAATATTTGAAGTTATTGATGCATAACTAAAAAAAAATAGCATAAATTTGATCCTTTTACATGTACAGAGAGGCTTTAACGTAATTTTGTAGAATTATGTTTTGATGTTTAAATTTACATAATTAACCCTTTTACCCCCAAAGGACGTACGGGTACGTACCTCATAAGCCATCCCTTTACCCCCAT
Organism: Palaemon carinicauda; assembly: GCF_036898095.1. Classification (NCBI taxonomy): domain Eukaryota; kingdom Metazoa; phylum Arthropoda; class Malacostraca; order Decapoda; family Palaemonidae; genus Palaemon; species Palaemon carinicauda. The sequence continues at coordinate 16,650,588 of NC_090749.1, forward strand.
GGACGTACGGGTACGTTTTCTATACTTATGCGTAGATAACAGGTCTTGGCAGGCGTTGTATTTGAAATACAACGCTTTACTGTTGTGATGTTGTTCCTTCGATGTCTTGTCATCAATGTAACATGAATAAAAAGTTTCTCTGGGCCCAACAAGGGTCAAGATGGTCCTTTAAATTTTCTTTGAAGAATCAGCTGATATTTCCTGTGCAGTTATTTTAGGTTGCAGAGATATTTACACAAATATTACGAAAATAGGGCACTGTTACCAGTGCAAGAGTGTGGTTTCGTTGTTCCTTCGACATCTTATCATCAATGTAATGTGAATAAAAAGTTCTCTGAGGCCCACAGGGGTCATGAATGACCTTTAAATTTTATGTAAAGGAAACAGCTGACCTTTTATGTGCATTTGCTTTAGATTTCATAGCTATTATTATCGAATAATTACGTGAAATGGTTCCGTTGCCATGGTAACACAATGTTTTCATTGTTTTACAATGCCAGATCCCCACAGAGGTCAAGATGGACCTTTAAACTTTCTGTTATCAATCAGATTATTTTTCCTTGTATTTTTTGAGGTTTTTCATAGTCATTTATACAAATTTTACAAAAAATTGTCATCATTACTCCTGCGTGACTATTGTTTGATTGTTCCTTGGATATCGTGTCAACAATGATGAATGAAAAGTTTCCCTGGGCTCCACTGGGGTCTTGATTGACCTATAAATTTTCTTTATAGATTCAGCTCGTATTTCATATGCAGTTTGTTTAGGTTTCATAGCTATTTACACGAGTAATTACTAAAAATGATTTCGTTATCATGGTAACGATGTGTTTACGTTTGCGCCACGGCGTAAGGAAGAAGTTCCCCGGAGTGAGCGTAACTCTCTTGCGCCACGGCGTGAGGAAGAAGTTCCCCGGAATGAGCGTAACGCTCTTTAAAATCTCCGTGTCTCGGAATTTAAAGGTCCGAAAGCAGCTGATTTTAGTTGTTATGCGTTTATTTATGCCTAACATGATTATTTTTGTATATTTTTTGTTGCTATTTTGCCGAAACTTTGAGTATATTTCTCATTTCTTGTCGTCATCCTTGCTCCCGGGGAAAAATAAGACTCGCTCTGCCATTGTTGGGCAGGACAAACAAAGACTTTTAAATTTCCTCGTCTTGTGATTTAAAGGCCTCAAAGCAGCTGATTTGGGTTGCCATGCAGCTTTTATGCTTATCAGAATTATTTTTGTATGTTTTTTATTTCTATTTTGCCGAAACATTTAGTAAATTTCATATTTTTTTCGGGGAATGAAGACACAGCGCGAGGTAGGCAGGACAGCATGGGTGAGTCCCTCACCACCAAGATCGCTGTGTGTCTCAGTTCAACTCTTGACTTTGTGGAGGGAGGATGTGTTTCGTGCGTTATCCGTCAATTTTGCGCTTTTACAGCCTATTCTAATAAGTGATAGTGCTTTATACCTTTTTAGAATATTCCTCTTTATATGTGTGAAGGCATTTGTTGGATAAAATGCCTAATGGTCAAGAAAGATCAGTGTGAATGAAAAATTTGTGTTTAATGGCAACTCAAGGGAAGAAATTGCGACTGTTGTCTCAACCTGGTAAACATGTAACTACGATTTGAAAGGTTGGTGTTGTGTTTATGCATGTATGTTTTCATATTATTTCAAGTATTCTATAGGAATACATATAGTATATATATATATATATATATATATATATATATATATATATATATATATATATATATATATATATATATACCGTATACATATTCATTTGAAAATACGTCGATTTATTTTAGGCAGCCACTGTGTATATTTTAAACTGACTTTGCTGAGAGAGAGAGAGAGAGAGAGAGAGAGAGAGAGAGAGAGGGGGAGAGAGAGAGAGAGAGAGAGAGAGAGGGAGATTGTAAAAGTTTCTTTCTTTCGGTCATAACTGACCTATGCTTAGAGGAATTTTATTATTTTTTTTTTATTTTTGAAGAAAATTTATTGAACTTTCTTATGGCATGTGTGAAAATAAGGATAAAGCAATGTAAATAGTGGGTATTGTTAGATGAAGTTAGGCGATGACAAACTTTTTTTTTTTTTATCGTATACATTCCAATAAATAACAGAGAATTCTCATTACAGATACTTGAAAATTATACCATCTTATGGACAATTTATTCAGCTATAAAATTGTATCTAATAGTTTGTAGTTAGAAGAAATGAATAAGGAAAAAAAATAATAAAATGTGTAAAAGCTGTAAACCCAAATTTCTTTACCGCAAGTAACGAGATTTAGGTTTTCAGTTTTTGCTCGTTTACTACTTTTTTCCATGTTTCCTCTCGTTTAACTACAAATTCTAATATACGATTTTATAGCTGAATAAATTGTCTATAATATGGTATCATTTTGAAGTCTCCTTGAGGAGAACTTACTTTGCTGTATCGGAATGTATACGATAAAACATAAAACATTTCGTCATCGCCTAACTTCACCTAACGATAGCCACTATTTAGATGGCTTTATCATTATTTTCGCATATGTCATTAGAAAGTTCAATTAATTTACTTCAAAATAATAAAAAAAAAAAAAAAATTACTCTAAATATAGGTAACGTATGATCGATAGAACGAAACTTTTGCAATCTCCGATTTTCGTTACTTGCGCTAAGGAAATTTAGGTTTACAATTGTTGTGGGTATACTATTTTTTTTTTATGTTTTTCTTCTTTTAACTACAAACTATTATACACCATCTTATAGCTGAATAAATTTTCTATAAGATGGTATAGGTTTAAGATTTCTGTGAGAAGACCCATCTGTGCTTTATCGCAATGTATACGAAAGAATATAAAAAATTTCGTCATCGCCCAACTTCATCTAACAATAGCGGCTATTTATATTATTTTATTTATACTTTTGATAACTATATTGAAAACGTCAACCTTTTTCCAAAAAAATTAGACCAATCTGACTTCTCTAAGATGAAAATTGAGGCTGTGGGTGCGATTTGAAAAAAATAAGTCGAAAAGCCCTTCAAAACTGAAAATGCCTGGGGCTTAAAGCACGGAAGTTTCCAAGTAAGCCGGGGGTAAAAGGGTTAATATAAATGTTAGTCCCTTTATATGTAGACACACTACCATAATTTTAGAGATTATTAAAGCGACAATGCAAAATTTCTAGGCCTACAAAGAATGACACTAATGAAAACCAAATATGTCAAAATTAAAGCTTATGTACAATTCTGGCTTTACCCTTTAATGATAAAGGTACTTGGCAAGTTATTAGTAAAACAAAAATATCAGTTCACCTATTGTACTCCTAATTTCTACACTAGACTGGGAGATATGTTGTTGGAAATGACCATACTAATCCTCATCACTATTAACAGAAACGTTCCCGAGTAGCCCATCCAGTAAATAACACATATTAAACTGTAGATCTGTCAACACTGGATCATATAGGTAAATATGCAGTCTTGAACCAGCGACGAGTTTCGTCACAGGGAAAGATTTCGTCAAGGATTCATTAGATATTTTCAACCCTTACCTCTTAAGGGTTTCCAATAATAGTTAGTAATGAAGTAGCTAAAATTAATCAACCCATAAAGCGACCGTTGTTGTTGTAGTATTAAAGCCAACACTTGTTGTTGGCACGGGCCTTTCCCTTGCCCGGCACATAAACTTCATCAGGCTCTTTCCAAAAATTTGATTTCTTTATCTTCCACTATTTATGTAAATTATCACTAATTCTTCCTATATAATATAAAAAATTCTATTCAAAGATATCGTAAATAATTAATAAAATAGAAACAAATTTTTAAATGGTCAAAAAGCCCGAACTTTTAAAATAAAACGGTTTCATTGTAGTTTATTCCATCTCAATGTAACCTAGGATTCCAACTACTTTTTCTTATAGGAAAAATTACGCTCCCTTCGAAAATAACACTCGTTCCCGTCGCAAATTAATAGTTTCAGAAATATATATACATCTATATCCTCCGATAATGGGGGACCCCCAGTGGGAACTCGGGGTTTTGGGTGGGGAAAACATACAGGGGAACCGATATATAACCGTAAATCAGTCCTTTTCTTCTCTATACATTTCCTTCTTGTATTTATTATAACTGTAGGAAAATACAAAACAGTATAACTGGATATATTTGGGAGGAGCCGTTTCAAAGGTTATTTCTTGTAGTAATACAGTAACCAGTGCTGCCAACGCCTGATGTAGTTTAAATGTTAGCATTCCATACCTGATGTAGATCAAATGTTAGCGATCCTTGCTAACATTAGCACCCATTTGTACGTTCGTCAGTTCGCACCTGCGCATATATAACCCCCCTGCGCAGGAGTTTCTCTCCCAAATTACTCTTTTTATTACCGTATTATTTTCTCATTTTATATTCCCATTCAATATTATTTATCATTCATTCCATTTTACCTTCCTATATTGGGTTTATTTGTTTGGTTATTTCCTTTCCCATTTGTACGTACGTTCGTTTCATCAGTTTCCGACCTGCGCATATATCCCCCCCCCCTGCGCAGGAGTTTCCTCTCCCCCATTACTCTTTTTATTATCGTGTTATTTTCTCATTTTTTATTCCCATTCAATATTATTTATCATTCATTCCATTTTACCTTCCTATATTGGGTTTATTTGTTTGGTTATTTCTTTCTCTCTTCCTGGTTGCACATGAATACTTACTCTGGACTAGTTTTTTTATCCAGTTAATTCTCGGTATGATCATCTCATTTTATATTCCCATTCAATATTATTTACCGTTCATTCGATGTTACCTTCCTATATTGTTTTTATTTATTTTTGTTCGTTATTTCTTTTTCTCTCCTCTGTGTCTTATAAATCCTTTCTCTGGTCTAGTTTCCGTATTTAGTTCATTCATGTTTACCCGTTAGAGTGCTTTGTTTTTCCCTTAACCAATCACCACCTTAGGCCTATGCAGATATCTCCCTACCCCCCCACTTCCTTTATTCCTATTAGCGGTTTTTCATAGCCCTTGTTCCAATGCCTTTCCCGTTGTAACCTTTGAGCTGGTGAGGTGTTCGTTACAAGTGCGGTTTCTTTTTTCGTCTATTTCGTTGGAGCAAGTTACAGAGTCGTTCTGTTTAATCTCATAGACAAGTCATTCACTTATTTAATTGCTCTTCTGAATCCTTCATTCGTAAAACTAAGAAGAACCGCCGTTGTGGTTATACCTTTACTGCCTATAAAAGTACTTTTTTGGACAATAGTCGTCTACCCCCTTGGAAGATAATATTATGTGCCATCCACTTTTTGCATAATCAATTGGACCATGAGACCCTCATGGATGGTATCGACATATCTTCGAAAACTAGTATCGATTGGAGAAGTTTCTGTTCCCAGGTTACCGAATTCTTCGACGTTTTCTTCATAAAAGTAAGTCATTCCTCAATAGCCATTATACGGGTTTTGTGACCGGGGTACTTCTAGGCAAGGTTAGGTGGGTTTGTTAGGTTCTGTGGTCTTTCTGTACTATTTATGTATTGTGTAACAGTTATATGGAAAAATAATTTAATATTCAATTGGAAATATTTATCATTTCTGCCACTAGTAATGTCATCGTGTCGTTGGTAGTTCTGTGTTCCATTCGTCACCGTTGGTAATACTGTGAAACATAGTAAGTCATTCCCCAATTCTTATTATATGAGTTTGGTGACCGGGGTACTTCTAGGCAAGGTTAGGTGGGTTTGTTAGGTTTTGTGGCCTTTTGGTACTTTCTATTTATTGTTTAATAGTTATATGAAAATATTATTTAGTTTACGTATGGAAATATTTAGCATTTCTATCTCTAGAAATGTCATTGTGTCGTTGGTAACACTGTGTACCATTCGTCATCGTTGGTAGTTCTGTCAACCATTGGTAACGTTGCTAATGTTATCGTCCCCTACATCTGTTTAAATATTTTAACTCAGTATATATGTCATCAGTGTTAATATTTATATGGTTCATTTGTATTGTATTTCATTGTGTGATTTCGCACAGGAAATATATGATTTCCTATAGTAGATATCGTGATTTAACTGGTTTTCTCATCCATTTCATCCGTAATAACATCAACCAATTCGTCAACTTATAACTAACCGAATTGGTTGATCTGTTTGTTTGCGATTGAAATGATCATCAAAATCGGTTAAATCACGTTATTTGCTATAGGAAATCATATATTTCTTGTGCGAAATCACACCATGGAATAATAAACAAAATTACCAATAAATCATTATGATGTTTCCATCTGATCCAAACTCGTTAGGAATTCATAGTGAGTAAACGTTCACTGAGATTGGAGGAAGCCTTTCCTGCTCCATCAGTAATCAATAAGAAAAGAAACTGAATGATAAAATACAGACGTGAAAACTTTATTCCCATTGACTATAATGAAGATTAATTAAAGCAAATTTTCCATAGATTTTGCAGAAAATAGAACTCGCAAAACATTTTTCTTTCGTTTTCTGTCTGAACTTTCGAGGGGGACTAAATGAAATCTAATTCTATAAATGTTGCATTTTTAATCCTTCTTATTCTATATTGACCAATGGTCTCTTTTTTAATTAGGTTTGAGGGGAAACAGAAAGATCTGCTCTTCTGTTGTAAGAGAGAAAAGATAGCGAGTTGTGGAAAACTATAGTAAATATAGATTCTTTTCTTCCTTATTCACACTGGCAATTTAGTTAGATTGAGAGAGAGAGAGAGAGAGAGAGAGAGAGAGAGAGAGAGAGAGAGAGAGAGAATTTACTATCAAATAGCTGCATTTGGAAGCAAACAAATTAAGGCAAAAAAACAATAGAAAGGAAACAAAGAAGTTAACTTGACTGACGTTAGCCCAGAAATTCCCATATCGGACTGTGAGTCACCTACTGATCAGGCACAACTCTCCTGAACGTATAGTTCCCCTGACATTTGCTCATTTATGAGGGTGTCTTATGGTATACTGGCATCGTCATTCTGACATAGATGGAAAGACCAGTGTTCGATTCTCCCTAGAGACGAGGGAAAAAAGTTTTCTTGTTGCTCTTATTAATAATACTTTTATCATTAGCCAAGACCCAACATAGATTAGTTGGAAATTCATAGAGTACACAGCTAAGTATAATAAATAATAAAATGAAAGTTTTATAGCTTTATTTTACCTGTATTCTTTGTTACTGTTTTGATTCAGTTTAATCTTTACTTCTGCCATCCTTTTCATCCTTCAGTTTTGCAATCTCCCTATTTTCCAGATAATTGAATCCTATCTCAAAACACGAATTGGTAACAATAATTACAAAATGAAACATTATAACATCCAAGTTTGAGCTTCCAAAGTATCAATTAGTAAATTCCAAGACTTAAGAAAAACATTCATAATGTGGTTACTAAATTCACCAAAACTTCTTTTAAACTAAGATTATTAAGCAAAACCAAAGAAAACTGAACCGTTGAGGGCTTAGTAGTTTACTCTGCATCCCAACACAACAAAACAAACTTTATCCTTATCATTCCTGTTTCTATAATTTTCTTTTAATTCTAGAATATTTAACCTTGTTTTCATGACCATTACTGGCTCATTAGTATTAACTTCTTCTATATAATCTCTTCTACCATTACTATTCACAAACCTCAGTTTGGTCATCTCTGCTTTCTTTTCTTCTATTTTTCTTTTAATTTTATTTGCCACTTTGCTTTTTATTTCTTTTTTTTCTCGCTTTTTATACTTTCTTACTTTTTCAATACTAATATCATATTTATCATATATTTCTATGATACTTTTTCCCTATCATTCCACATATGGTTCTCTTATTTGGACAGCTATTTGTACCTGGCAGTTGTCATAGGAAAACAACTAACCTCCAAGGAGTAAATCAAGTACCATCCCAGCTACACAGCCAAAGAAGCCTCTGCTGAAGTTTCGGCTTTCACAAATGGACCACGAGCTCTCCTATGCCTCTGTTGCTGCTATGGCTGCCAAGCCAGTAATGCAACTCACTGCAAGGCCCAACAGGAAAGATGATCTTATCATCTACCCCAAGGACGTTAAGACAGCCAGATTCCTTCAGGAAGACCCCACTTTAACGCTGCTGGATCCTGTTTTTATCAGGAATAAAGCTGTCATCACCAAGTATCCTGTGTTGATGCCTATCTCCATTGTAACGTCGTGCATCAACATTGACTGTGCTGTTCGCTGCACAAGCAAAGATGACGTTCCAGTTCAACGTTTCATTGCCACCTTTATAGGTCCAGTTCCCTCCAAACTGGACTTAGGAGTCTGGGGAACTTTCCACATTGAAGATTACACACCAGAGCCCCTTCGATGTTATAGATGCCAACGCTTTGGACACCATAAAGCAGAATGCAGAGGCCCCATCATCTGCGGTGTCTGCAGCCAGCGACATTGCACAGAAGTGTGCATCAAGGCCCACAAAGAAGGACGACAAACCACATCTAAGTGCCCTAATTATTCTAAGCTACACCATGCTTGGAATATGCGTTGCCCAGAGCGTCTCAAGAGGATAGCAGCTATGAAGAATACATCCTCTCCAAACCGAAAGAACAGAGAACTCCTCGCCAGAAAAGACCACGTCAGCCAGCTACTGCTCCTGTGTCTGCACCTGCAACTGCTCCTAATAAGGACCAGCAACGACCTGCAACTGTTCCCTATATGGACCAGCACCGATCTGCAACTTCTCCTCATAAGGACCAGCGACGACCCTCATCCTCATTCCCTTCCCAAACCTTGGCTCAAGAAATTGAGTGTCTCACCTTGCAAGACCTCATACCTATCGCCTTCCAGATCCTTACCAGAGTCCTTTCCTTATCCTCGACTGCCACCTTCCTGCAACTCCTGCAACAATTCCAGTTTCCAGCCACAGAGCAGGGATAAGCCTTCCCTGCTTGCAGCATACATAACCTCTCTATCCTTCCTAATTCCTAATTCCTAAATGGAGAATAGTTATTACTTGGCCGTGTTCCTCATAAGGAAATAGCTCTTGTTTTTCCTATCTCCTTTCTTCTTCCCCTACTCCCTGCACACACAATTCTCCCAATCCTTTTAACACAACATGTGTGCTCTTTCCAATTCCAACCACAGAGCAGGGATAAACCTCTTTGCTTAAACCTACTACTATTCTCTCCTACTGAAAATCCTTTTTTCCTCTCCTAGCTCCTATGGCGAGGACCACAGTCATAACCTGAAGAGCCTGGAAATAGCTGAAGTAATACTGCAACTGAGCCCAGACACAACCCAAGGCACACAGCACTTCCCACATTGGAAAAGGGAAATTGCACCTTTCAGATGTACAAATCTTCCAAAGGCAAAATAAGATTGCACAACGGAGGAACTAAGAACAGCAGCCCAGAAGATAATCATAAGCAGAGAAATTGCAGGGACACAGACCTATTATACAGATGGCACTGTGGATCCTGGAATTCAAATAACTTGAGCTACAGTATACTCCAACAACTTTTTGGCTTACTGGAGAGTATCCAACAATGACTCCACCATGCGGGCAGAGCTTGTTGCAATAAAGCAAGCACCGAAATATTCGTTTGAAAATGAAGAAAAACCTGTAGTCATCCACAGACTGAAAATCCTCAATGCAAGCCTTCTAACAAGCAAAGAACAAAGAAAAAAAAGGTCTACTAGCTGATATCAAGTCACTACTATATCAGCACAATAAAAGGGGCAGACTTGAGACTCTCAACAGCATTTGCAGTCGTATTGCAATGTCATTAAATGAGAAAGCAGATGAGCTAGCCAAAAGTACAGACACATAGACAGGGTACAGGTGCATATACAGCCTCCGCTTCAACAGATCCAGAACAGAATAAAGCCACAGCTCAAAGAAAATAGGATCAAGGACCTACACAAGTGGATAGAAAATATCTCCCCTTCTGCCACATGGTACAAGTGGGACACAGATCTGGAGCCTCCCCCCATTGACAGGCACACACCAAGAGAGCAAGCTGTATGTATTCACAGACTCAGGCTGGGGGTACAAATCCTGCTGGGAGACTGTAGAAAACAGTGTAAGACCTTGCAAACACTGTGAAAAGATACCACAACAGGCCCTTCTGCACTACCTGCTAGAATGTAGGGAGACAGCGTATCTAAGGGGTAACTTACAACCAGACCTTAACTCACAAAACCCCATGCAAACTGCAGTCACACTGGTAAAAGCAATTGTTGAGGATATTGAAACCCATAGACAATTGCTTTCAAACCTACCTCCATCAAGGAAATGTAACCTCTGGAAGTTCATTCAACTTCATCTCATCCCCTTACTGTAAGGTCCTATATACATCATCATCTGTATTCTTCCATAAAATTTTCTACAACTAAAATACTCAAACAGGAACACTAGGCCTTACAATTTTTCAAACTACCTCTATCCGTGGCATGATGACCCCCTTCCACTACCACCATCATCCTTCCTCTTCACATCTGTCCCTACAACTATAAACCTTTCAAATTTCCATTTCTAACAATTGAATTTTTTCAGATTACCTAGGGCCGAACAGGGGAAAGTCCCGTGCCAACTGGAATTGTTGGCTTTAATACCACAACAACAACAATAGATCTTTCACTACTTTCTCAACTAGCCATTTGTCATCTGATGTTATGAAATAGCATCACCCTTTTACACTCTAATCTTTTTTCAATTGGTGATATTCCAGTTTCTGCTATTAGCCCCCAGTATGATGTGGTAGCAACCCGATCAAAAATTCTGTTCATGATTTTGTGCTGTATACTCTCTAGTTCTTTCATTTCTTTTTTTACACCACATGTCTCAATGTTTTGCAAACATTGTAAGTACTACGACTACTGTGGCCGCGGGGGCATAAAAACAAATAGAATAGCGCAAACAAATCCCTGCGTGTCGTAAGAGGTGACTAAATGGGACGGGACGAGGGGCTGGGAACCCCCTCTCCTGTATTATAATCCTATGAGACATCAAAGGGGTGGAGCTGGAGGGAGAGTGACTGCTCCCCGCACTCTAGTTTTGGGGTGTTTCAATGTGCGTGGATGTAGTACGATAGAGAGTAAAAGATGTGATATTGGAAGTATGTTTAGGAATGGAAAAATTGATATATTGGCTTTATGTGAGACAAAGATAAGAGGGAGAGGTGAAGTGAGGTTTGGTGAAATGTCTGGTAGAGTGTCTAAGATTGAAAAGGGAAAAGCAAGAGAAGGTGTGGCTTTATTGCTAAGTGAATGGATTACAGGTAAGGTATTGGAATGGAAGGAGATATCATCTAGGTTAATATGGGTAAAGATTAGGTTGGTTAGGGCATGTTGGGCTTTTGTCAGTGCATATAGGTCATGTTGTGAGAAAAGTGAAGAAGAGCGGAATAAGTTCTGGAATGAATTAACTAGGTGTGTAGAAGGACTGGGTAGAAGGAATTATGTAGTTGTCATGGGTGACTTAAATGCTAGAGTGGGTGCTGGAGAGGTAGAAGGTGTCATTGGGAAGTATGGCGTACCAGGTGAAAATGAGATTGGCGAGACACTGATAGATATGTGTGTTGAGAAAGAGATGGTTTTAGCTTTTTCAAAAAGAAAGATAAAAATAAGTATACATGGGTAGGAGTGGCCAATGGAAGAGTAGTAGAAAGGATATTAATGGATTATGTGTTGATAAGTAAAAGAAGGTTCGGAAGATTAAAAGACATGCACGTCTTTAGGGGTATGGCTAACTTTATGTCTGACCATTTTTTGGTGGAAGAAGAATTAGTTGTAGCAAAAGAGTGGGGGAATAGAGTAGGTGGATGTAAAAGGGAGCTAGTGAGGGTTGAAGAGCAAATAAAACCGGGGGTAAAAAGTAAATATCAAGAAAGGTTGAAAATGGCAAATGACCAAGTGGAAGAAAGAGAAACTGGTGATTTAGAGAAGTGGAAGTTAGTAAGAAAAAATTATGTTGGGATTACCAGTGATGTGTGTGGCAAGAAGTTTGTTGGAAGCAGCTTGAGAAAGGGCAGTTAATGGTTGATTGAAAGAGTGAAGGTAAAAGTTGAAGAGAAAAAGAGGGCTTTTGAAGAATGGCTGCAAAGTAATAGTGTAGAGAAATACGAAAGATATAGAGAGAAAAATGGGGAAGTAAAGCGCAAGGTAAGTGAGGCAATGAGGGCAGCTGACCTAAAGTGGGGTCAGGGATTGGAACATTCATATGAAGAGAATAAGAAGAAGTTTTGAAAAGAAGTGAAGAGAGTAAGAAAGGCTGGTTCAAGAATTGAAGAGACAGCGAAAGATAGAAATGGAAGGTTGTTAAAAGGAGAGGAGGTAAGGAGAAGGTGGGCGGAATATTTTGAAAGTTTACTGAATGTTAAGGATAACAGGGTGGCAGATATAATTGTTGTTGCAGGTGTTGAGGTGCCGGTAATGGGAGATGAGAATGAGAGAGAGATTAGAAGTGAGGAGGGCACTAGATGAAACTAGAGTAGGAAAAGCATCTGGTATGGATGGTGTGAGAGCTGATATGTTGAAGGAAGGGGGAGTGACTGTACTTAATTGGTTGGTGAGATTGTTTAATATGTGTTTTGTGTTGTCAATGGTACCAATAGATTGGATTTGTGCGTGGATTGTACCACTAAATAAAGATAAGGGAGATGTGCATGAGTGTTGTAAGTCAAGGGGTACTAGTTTGTTGAGTGTAGTCGGAAAGGTGTATAGTAAAGTACTGATTAAGAATAAAACAGAGAATGCAATCTTAGAAGTACAGGACTGTTTTAGAAGATATGCGAGAAATATTTAGCAAAATGTAAGGAGGTGTATGTTGTGTATATGGATCTGGAGAAAGTGTATGAAAGAGTTGATAGGGAAGCAATGTGGAATGTGATGAGGTATATGGAGTTAGTGGAAGGTTGTTGCAAGCAGTGAAAGTTTCTACAAAGGTAGTAAAGCATGTGTTAGGATAGGAAATGGAGTGAGCGATTGGTTTCCGGTGAGAGTGGGGCTAAGACAGGGATGTGTTATGTCCCCGTGATTGTTTAACTTATATGTTGATGGAGTGGTGAGAGAGGTGAATGCTCGAGTGCTTGGACGAGGATTGAAACTGGTAGACGAGAATGACCATGAATGGGAGGTAAGTTAGTTGTTGTTTGTGGATGATACTGTACTGGTTGTAAACGCGGAAGTGAAGCTTGGCCGATTAAAGACAGAATTTGGAAGGGTGTGTGAGAGAAAGAAGTTGAGAGTTAATGTGGGTAAGAGTAAGGTTAGGAGATGTAAGTGAAGGGAAGGTGGTGCAAGGTTGAATGTCATGATGAATGGAGAGTTACTTGTGGAGGTGGATCAGTTTAAGTACTTTGGGTCTGTTGTTGCAGCAAATGGTGGAGTGGAAGCAGGTGTATGTCAGACAGTGAAAGAAGAATGCAAAGTGTTGGGGCAGTTTAGGGAGTAGTAAAAAATAGAGGGTTGGGCATGAATGTGAAGAGAGTTCTGTATGAGAAAGTGATTGTACCAACTGTGATCTATGGATCGGAGTTGTGGGTGAATGAAAGTGACAGAGAGACAGAAATTGAATGTGTTTGAGATGATGTGTCTAAAGAGTAAGGCTGGTGTATCCCAAGTAGATAGGGTTTGGAACGAAGTAGTGAGGGAGAGCCGGTGTAAGAAATGAGTTAGCAGCTAGAGTAGATATGAATGTGTTAAGGTGGTTTGGCCATGTTGAGAGAATGGAAAATGGCTGCCTGCTAAAGAAGGTGATGGATGTACGAGATGATGGGAGAAGTACAAGAGGAAGGCCAATGTTCGGGTGGATGGATGGAGTGAAGAAAGCTCTGGGTGATAGGAAGATAGATATGAGAGAGGCAAGAGAGCGTGCTAGAAATAGGAATGAAAGGCGAGCGATTGTGACGCAGTCCCGGTAGCCCCTGCTGCTTCCTCCGGTGCCTTGGATGATCGCGGAGGTAGCAGCAGTAGGGGATTCAGCGTTATGAAGCTTCATCTGTGGTGGATGATGGAGGAGGGTGGGCTGTGGTACCCTAGCAGTACCAGCCGAACTTGGTTGAGTCCCTTGTCAGGCTGGGAGGAACGTATAGAGGAGAGGTACCTTTTTTTGTTTCATTTGTTTGATGTCGGCTACCCCGCAAGATTGGCGAAGTGCCTTTTTATATGAATGTATGTACTACTGTCTCATATGTATGTATGTACTACTGTCTCATAGACCTTTATTCTCACTAGCAATGCTATTAAATTTCCTACTCTGTTACTGTCTCCATACTTCCTAACTTCTCGTACCATGTATTATATTTTAACTTCACTTGTGTTATGCTGAGACTATGGTTTCCTTTTTCTGAGTACCATTTTCCTAATTATTTATATTCCTAAACTGTTTCTATTCTTCCATTTCTAACCACTATAATCACCTTTTTAACCTCTCCTTTTTTTGCTAATTATTAACACCGAAGACTTCTGTGGATTAGTGCTAAACGTAAATTTCTTAAGTTCTTCCAAACTGCGGCAGTTGCTAATGGCTCTTTATCATTATATTATATCATCTATATATTTCTAATATTTCTAATCAGGGTTATCATTAACTTTGGTCCAAATACTGTTCCTTGTTTTAGTTTTCTTCTATCCTAATTTCCTCTGTATATCCAACGGGGCTCTTAATAATTGGTTAGCCCCATCTCAGCGGAGAGGGGGGTGGAGGCACCAAAAAGTCGTCACCTGTATAATCATCCTGAGGTAGAATTGAAGATTAACATTCTTTGCATTCAAAAAACCTCTTGCTTATAAATAGTGTTGTGCCTGGGATACAAATAGCTCACCACTTTCCTTTGTAGCAGACGAAGTCTAGAAATGGGAAAATCTGAAAAGCGAATCTTCCTTAATACTAGTTAAGAATGAAAAGACAACTGATTATCATTTGGATATTCAACAAAACCATTACATGAGAGAAGGTGGAGATATATCTGTTGGAAAAGAAGAACAGCAACAAGAAAATGAATAGGAAAAAATCAATATTCGATGTATATATACAGTAAATAGGAAATACAATGTCCGTAAAGAGACTAGGATAAGAAATTTGACCCATGATTACTGAAACCGCCATGATTACTAAAACATCCATGGTTACTGAAACATTCCGTCATACACATGCTGTTCTGGTACCGTCGGGAGTTGAACTGTTGGTAATTGATTACCAAACTCAGAGTTCACCTCAGCCTTGGGAAACAGAAGGTCCTTCAGTTCCAGAGAAGGAAGATAAGGGGCATCTTGTTGAGAGCTCTTCTGGAAACTTCTTACCTAGTGTCGGAGACTCCTCCGACTTCGATTTTGAACGTCCAAGGAGACGTCAGTAGCATAAAAGCTGGTGTAAAGGAGATCCGTGCAAACCTGACATTTAGGAGGTTCCCAGACTGCAATGGATCCCTTAGAAACATGACAATCAGCATGTTTATGACAGGTCTTGTGGCCACAGGGTTACTTGACCCACCTGGTACAGACGACCTGTAAAGAAGAAATATTTCAATGACTACATACTAGTTGGTATCAGAACAGTAGGTAAAGCATTCCAATGGGTAAAAATAAGTAGACAAAGGGAACAGCATCCCAAGACCTGTGCCACCTTGCCAAACATATAGGCTAAGTGGAAAATGAAAATAGCCCCCACCCTAGGGCACCTGAGAACACTATCCAACTCCCAGAAGGACCTTCAAGACTGTAGCTCCCCGCCATGACCAATCGACAGCATAGGAAGATAGACAGCCTCACCCAACCAGTGAAGTTAGGTGAAAGAAGAAGGGGATGGTGCATGAGTGAAAATTTACCAGGCATGGCTGCCAACTAGCGTATGATAGCCCAAGTCAATGATGATAAAATCGCCCAAGAAACATCAGGGAATGATGGGCAAATACTATAAACATACCACACCTTAAAAGAATAATATAAAACATATTCTTCTAGTGATATGACTAAATAACTAAGTGTTTCTGAGCGATTTTGTAACATGATTCAATGGCACGGATTGCATGCCGGCCTTGGAAAAATAAAAGTATGCAATTAAATATAAAACACTGGGTGGAGATACGAAATTCTCCGAGACGAAAAATGTGAACTCATCTTAGTCGATGAGGAAGAAGCTGAAGCATCCCTTATCGAAATTCATCAAAAAGGCCAAGAAAACTGTCAGAATTTCTCTAAGCGACCGTCAAAGATGGAGACTATCTATCTATCTATCTATCTATCTATCTATATATATATATATATATATATATATATATATATATATATATATATATATATATATATATATATGTATATATATATATATACAAAGACTTGTTAGAGAGAGAGAGAGAGAGAGAGAGAGAGAGAGAGAGAGAGAGAGAGAGAGAGAGAGAGAGCTAGGGGCGGGCGAATACTGTCAAAGAAGTAAAGATAGAACATGAACATCGAACTCGTTATTACTTAACATGATACAGTTGTTCTGAGATTCCAACTTAGGAAAGAGTTGACATATGCAAATCTTGGTAGGAAAGTCTCATAACGGAATGGGAAGCTAACGTTTTTTTTTCTTTCTTTCAATCTTACTGAGAGAGTAAATAGGTAAAAATGGTCCCAGTTATCAATTGAAGAAACTCGCCTAATAATCTTCTCTGACTATAGAAACAGTAAGACAGACGACTTAAGACAAAGAAATATCTTTCGATTGCAGTTTTTCTTTTCTATTTACCAATAAAGCATATTTTCTTCAAGTAGCTTATTCCTTATTATTTCCCCGTTATTCATTTTCTTATATTTATTTCTATGAGACATTCCATTGGGAAGGAGAATGTCTAGCAAGGTAATGAATGAATGGCTTTTTCAGTTTGCTGTCTGTAATTGTTTAGGTAACAGGAGAATTTTGTTCTTTTTCAGAAAGAAAGAAAGTCTGGATGATAAGGGTACAGGTGTTGGCAATAAAAAGAAACTAAAACTAATTATTTTATGTTAATGGTATCCATATGAATGACGCATTTGAAGAAAAGTCTTCCCTTCAGTGAATATGAATGAAGTTCATTAAGGTTAAAAAATGAGTGATGGAAATTCAAATTTATTTAGCAAAACTAAAAAAAAAAAAAAACAATAAATAAATTTGATTATCAATGATGGATGGTAGAATTCAAAAACAAAGAGAAAGAGAGAGAGAGAGAGAGAGAGAGAGAGAGAGAGAGAGAGAGAGAGAGAGAGAGAGAGAGAGAGAGATGCTATGCAGGATACAAGGCACTGTGGTTAAAATGAGAAAAAGGGAATGTATAGATTAAAGATTATTCTTTACAAAGGGAAAGAGGAACAGAAATGGCCATATTGCCATATTTCAAAAAGTATCAAGAAGGAAGAGGGGAGAGTTTTTAGACATTTTATTTGTTTTAAGAGAGAGAGAGAGAGAGAGAGAGAGAGAGAGAGAGAGAGAGAGAGAGAGAGAGAGAGATGCTATGCAGGATACAAGGCACTTTGGTTCAAATGAGAGAAGGGGAATGTGTGGATCATAGGTAGTAGGTTATCCAGGGCACCAGCCACCCATTGAGATACTACCGCTGGAGTTTTGGGGTCGTTTGATTGGCCAGGCAGTCCTACATTTGATCCTTCTCTCTGGTTACGGTTCACTTTCCATTTGCCTACATATACACTGAATAGTCTGGCCAATTCTTTACAGATTTTCCTCTGTCCCCATACACCTGACAACACTGAGATTACCAAACAGTTTTACTTCATCTAAGGGGTTAACTACTGCACTGTAATTGTTCTGTGGCCACTTTCCTCTAAGGGTAAGGGTAGAAGAAACTCATTAACTTGAAGGACACTCCAACATCAACCATTCTTCTCCTCTTGGGTCGTGCCATAGCCTCTGTACCATCGTCTTCCACTGTCTTGCTTGAGAGTACACTCGGGTACACCATTCTATCTAATTTTTCTTCCTGTTGTTTTGTTAAAGTTCTTATAGTTTATAGAGGATATTTTTACTTCAATATTGTTGATGTTCTTAAAATAATTCATTTTTAATTGTTTCCTTCCTCACTGAGCTTATAGCATCCTGATTTTCCAACTCAGGTTGTAGCTTGGCTAATAATAATAATATTAATAATAATAATAATAATAATAATAATGATAATAATAATAATAATAATAAAGATTATTGGTTACAAGGGGAAAGGATAATGGCACCATCGCCATATTCCAAAAATTATTGAAAAGGAAGAAGGGAGAGTTTTCGCATAGGATTTTAAATGGAATTTTGCATTGGAGCCAATGGAATTCTACTTTTTCATCATTCGTGTCACCTGTGTCACCTTGGCACTTTATCAGTTTTAAGATGTAAAGTATTAAAACAGTTGATTGAACTCATCTTTTCTGCTTGCTTAGGAAAGTGCTTGCGTAAATAATCCTTCTGTTTTCTTGTTAGATACATAATAATGTTGATAGTTTTCTCTGTATTCACAGGAAGTTATTATTTAAGAGATATTTTGGAGTTGTTTGAGGGTATTTTCACCTAAATTGTGGAACGGTTGTTTAAAAGAAGGACTTTTATAATAGTGACTCTAGCAGAACTTTTCCATTCACACCAAAGATGAATCCGTAACAACAGTGAGTATAATGTCAGCATAATTCATAATGATAATAATGATGATGTGTGTAATAAAGGACCAGCAATAACAAAACATGGATTGATATCCCTGTGTCTTCCTCTGCTCTTCTTTACTATGATGTTTTGTCTATCAGTAGGATTTCCTCTCCCGTCTGACTCAGCACTGGTGAGCTATGTAGACATTTTGTTTTTTGTGGTTTCATTTGTAATTATAGGTGGGTGATATAAAAGTGCAAGATTATTTCCAGTAATTCCTATGGCTCAAAGAATCTAATTATGTCATCATTAAATGCATCACAAGTTTGCTGACACCAAACCAATCTCTTATTTGAGGGGGATGAAGCTTAGCCACGGTCAGTTATTCTGTGTCTGTCATGTCTGTCATGCATGAAGTGGTGATTCCTTATTCAAACAACGAAATAACATCATCTCGTTCTTAAAAAAAAAAAAAAAAAAAAAAAAAAAAAAAAAAAAAAAAAAAAACCGTAATGGAACATGTTTAGCGTCAACATCTTGATAAATTAAATATGTTACTTATCCAACGTGTCTTTGATATTCATTAATGATCAATTACTTACTTGATTCCTTTACGAAAACCGAAGGATCGATTGAATGAGGCATTGTTCGCATTGTTTTCTGTGTTACGGAAATGAACCAAGTGATTCAGGGAGACAAATGAGGCTTCATTACTTTCCCATTGAACAATACGACGCTATTTTGGGATATGATAATCAAATATTGGTCATCTGACTTGATAAGAGAGAGAGAGAGAGAGAGAGAGAGAGAGAGAGAGAGAGAGAGAGAGAGAGAGAGAGAGATTCTATGCCGGTCAGTATACTAAAGCATCTTTAATTGATGACTTTTGCATAATTCTCCAAATCTCATCTGGTCTCCTACAGAGAAGCCTTTTAGCCTCCTCTTATTAAGAGAACACCCGAGAACTGAAATTGCTTGAAGAAGAAGCTCCGAAATGCCTAAGAATAAGGGATACACCTCACAGAAAACTCCCCCAAGAAAAAAAGAGACCGATTTTGTGATAAGAAAAGAATGAAGACAACCCAATATTGGTTTGTTACATTTCCTATTAATTTTCCTCACACCATTTTGACCCGAAGACAGGTCAGGTCATTCAGTCCGAAGAACGGTTAGCAAGTGACCTGAATTGGTGAATAAGTTTCCTCGTTCTATTTCTTCAATAGACCAATGGATGGGACCTTTTCTTCCATTGGTGTGATATGTTGGATTTGCACCTTTTCATTTGGACTATTCGAGACCTATTATAATGTTTTCTTCAGGGAGAAACATATGAATTAATGATAAAAACAAGTTATTCAGAGACCCTTGATGATACAATTATCAAGATAGAAGGACAGACAATTAATGTTAATTGTGCGTGTGTTCTAACTAATACAAATTCCATCTTTCATCGGCCGAGTATGTTCACTGAGTAGGCCTAAAGGCTTTCGCCTTAACAGATGTCAGATTTGCTTGAGAGAGAGAGAGAGAGAGAGAGAGAGAGAGAGAGAGAGTTTCAAGGTTAGTTGAACAATGTTTCTCTTGTTGTCTTAAATTCTGGAGACAGGTAATATTTTGGAAATGGTGTTATACTTATAACAGCATAAATTGATTTTATGGTCACATTTTACCATAATAAACACATAAATACTTCAACTTACACTCATCAGTTGGTTTCATTAAACTCCACCAACATCTCCCACAATGAAGATTTTAATTTCAAAAGAAATGTTTCTTGCAAGAGATGATTAGAGTCAGTTTGTTGAGTTCATAACAGATGTATCTCGATGCGGTGTGAAGTTGCCTTTGGAATCCTCATAAGAAGATCATTTTCTAAAGGTATTGAAAGTTTTGACTTTTATCTGATTCTTTTACCTGAGGAGGATTTTACATATATCTGCATGGCAGATGAATCAGAATTAACACCGCCCAAGTTTGCATCTATAATGTGCATGCATTTGCGCACACAAACACACAAACACGATTGGCATCCAAAGTACTGTATACCTTTGTTTTTGTCTTTGCTATCATTTTGCTTCATGGAGGAGATAGGTTGCCACTCCCATCCACCTTCCCATAGGTGCAGAGGGGTTATGAATGGCCTCCCAGGTCCCAGTGTCTTATGGCCCAGATTCCTGATTCGAATCCCAGCTGCACCAAATGCACTGTGGAACTTCCCTCTCTCTCTCTCTCTCTCTCTCTCTCTCTCTCTCTCTCTCTCTCTCTCTCTCTCTCTCTCTCTCTCTCTCTCTCTGTCTTTTAAGCATCTTTGAACATAGCACGTCGGAATCGATTTTTGTGTCATTAGAGAATTGTTGAAATTAATTTACATATTTTTTCACAAATACCGTTTTGCGCTCTAAGAGTTTAATCATTACTGTAAGGAAAACATTTATGTTTATCTTCAGCAAAGCTTCGTCAAGTTTTGGAACTTTTCCTAATGAAATTGGGGCACTGGAACTGGAAACAATATCCTGCTGCCAACTCTTGAATCTTTCTGCTGTGCAAAAGTCATTATGGGAGTTACAGTCATCTAAGAATCATAAAACTTTCATCAAAGAGCCTTATGCCTCATTCATCTCTTGCTTGGGACCAAATCTGATGTATAGGCAGTTGGTTTGCCAAGGAACATGCCACCCGTTGAGATACTACCACTAGAGAGTTATGGGGTCCTTGGACTGGCCAGACAGTACTACATCAGATCTTCATCTCTGGTTACGGTTCACTTTCCATTTGCCTATACATACATCGAATAGTCTAGCATAATCTTTACAGATTGTCCTCTCTCCTCATACACCTGACAACACAGATTACTGTAATTGTTCAGTGGCTACTTTCCTCTTGGTAAGGGTAGAAGAAACTCTTTAGATATGGTAAGCAGCTCTTCTGGGAGAAGGACACTCCAAAATCAAACCAGTGTTCTCTAGTCTTAGGTAATGCCATATCCTCTGTACCATGGTCTTCCACTGTCTTGGGTTAGAGTTCTCTTGCTTGAGGGTACACTCGGGCACGCTATTCTTTCTAATTTCTTTCCTGCTTGATTTGTTAAAGTTTTTATAGTTTATATAGGAAATATTTATTTTAATGTTGTTGTTATTCTTATAATATTTTATTTTTCCTTATTTTCCTTTCCTCACTGTTGGGGCCCCTTGGCTTATAGCATCCTGCTTTTCCAACTAGGGTTGTAGCTTAGCAAGCAATAATAATAATAATAATAATAATAATAATAATAATAATAATAATAATAATAATAATAATCTTCCGTGTTTGAGAGAGAGAGAGAGAGAGAGAGAGAGAGAGAGAGAGAGAGAGAGAGAGAGAGAGAGAGAGAGAGAGAGAGAGAGAGAGAGAGAGAGAGAGAGAGAGAGAGAGAGAGACTCTTGCAGCTATTACATTCTCTGTAGCAAAAAACAAGAAATTTACCAGATGTTTTAATCCTGCTTGCCAAGAAGAGCTTTGTCTTTACTTATCTCAGCAATATTATTCACTGGTTGATTGTATCAAAACAAAAGTGAAAACTGTAATTATTCAGTGAAACATGCATCATACACTCCTTGGTGTAAGTAAGATAGGAGAATGCAGGGTCTAATGAAATGAAGGATGACGATAAAGAACGAAATAAATTCATGGAATTTTAGAGACTGGGAAATTGGTGGGATTAATCCGTGGAAAAAGATTTGCCAGACACATAGGTGACTTACTTGGGATCAGAATCTTCTCCTTGCATTCAAGTCTTACTTTGTTGAACGGAGATAACACAAAACTAACACAATTATGAATTTAAAAAATAAAATACAGAATCTTTATTATGTTTGCTGTAGTCACGTAACCTGAGCTTGCATGCTTTTAAAAAGTTATTTCCAAATTAATATCTTTTTCGTACAAACTCTGGAAACGGAAATGTCATTAAAGAATTTACATTTTTGAAAGTGTAGGAGCGATATATTCATTCTACGCATTAAGAGAAGTATTTATGAATTTGAAAATAATGC
Organism: Palaemon carinicauda; assembly: GCF_036898095.1. Lineage (NCBI taxonomy): Eukaryota > Metazoa > Arthropoda > Malacostraca > Decapoda > Palaemonidae > Palaemon > Palaemon carinicauda. The sequence continues at coordinate 16,673,177 of NC_090749.1, forward strand.
CAGTTTTAAATTGACAAAGTGCTAGATATATGTTAATGATTATAAAAATTCCGTGTTCATTTTTATCATGAGTCATGACAAGATTAAATGTTGCTTCAAATGACTGTTCCTGTTTAATGGTCAACTAAAAGCATCATGAAGAGAAGACAGGTTCTGTTCAGCATTCATCAATATTTTAATAGTATTGATTTAGTGTAAATTCTATACTAGTTTACGCGACCTGCCAAAAATGATGCCTAAATATCTAGATATATATACTCGTACAGGCACAAGCCCCCATACAGATTCAGCCTCATCCCCCCCCCCCATTTACTAACTACAATACGACAGTTTCGGCAATTTTTGGTAGATTGTGGTTTTTGAGTATACCTCTCGGGATACTCCCTCTCCCCAGGGTATGACTACTTCCTCTTTCTCCTACCCTAGAGACATATACTATATATATATATATATATATATATATATATATATATATATATATATATATATATATATATATATATATATATATATATCATACAAATTGAGATTCATACCGAATCAGCAGTATTGTACAGTACATGTCTGCAAGTATGTGTTTATTTAACGAATATTCCCTCAATTCCCAATACACACTCATCGTAAAAGATGCTTAGTTTTTCGATAACTGTAGAACAACAAAGCATGGTAATGGAAGAATCAGTGTCATTATTACCTTATGAAGAAAAAACCAGCTTTTTTTGAATTGGAAAAGATATTTACTAACTATTCACTGATTTCCTTCAACGAAAATAAAGAAAATTGAATATGACATTTGAAACATTGGTCTTATTTCATGACATCATCAGTTAAGGATAACTTTACAATAGAGAAAAGAAAACTCATCTGCACATTTCACTGTATCTCAAAGATGTAAATACTTACCCATGACATGAAGTAAGAAGGAAAATAAGCCTTTTGTATATTGTATAGCATTTGATTATTCATACAAAACTCTCCAGACTTAGAATGAATAATTTCTGTCTCCATGAGACGTTGCACTTAGATCTGGGATAATGGATTTTTGCATTCAGGAGAACTTTTTGTTTGATTTCCATCGCACATCACAACTACACGTGAAGTAGACGAGGCAAAGAATATGATATGCAATAGAAGGCCTCTTAACTATAGTATAAAGTTGATCATGACAACAGTTCTCCTTTAAATATATTCCAAAGCGAAAAGGTGAAAAAAAAAAAAAAATAAAAAATAAAGCTTTATTAACCAAAAACAGACTTCCTTCTTTAGAATATAATCACATCACAACGAACAACGACGAAATCTTGCTAAATTCTACTGCGAAATCAAGATGGCCAAAGAAATGCAGCTTATCTTCAACGAAACTTATGACTTATCACATATCTCGGTTATAGATTACACAGCTGCTCAAAGGGCCAATCGAAGGAGGAAATTGGCCAATGGGTGAGTTGTTAAGCCATTGGTATCCTCAATGGTTCATCTGGGAAGGAATATTACTTTCCGATAGGTTGTGAAGATTAAGTGGATGGAAGGAAGCAATGCTGATGCAAATGGATTGATTAGGGAGACTCTCATTGTGCGAACATTAAGTGGGGACGTGTTCTGGTATTTCAAATCGTAAAACAAAATATCAATCCCTATAAGAATTCAGGAGGAAAACCAGACACTTCCTCATTCATCCTTAATATGCATTAGTCCATTTCGCTCTCTGCCCTTTAAATGTTTATAACTGATCTAGGTTCAACAAATGAAGTGAAATTCCCAGTTATTGTTGTCATTAGATTACTGTTTTTCAAATGAAGCAAATAGAGGATATTTTTACGTTGGAAGTAGCGTCATAATGGGTGACATTCATTGCAATTAATTCATTCATTGAAGAACTGACTTCAAAGAAACGATTGATGTTGTGAAATACATTTTATATATCCATTGGCAACTGGTCACAGTTTCTCTTTTTTACATTTTTATGATATTTGCATTTTTCAATTTACATGATATTTATAGCATTCTCAGTCTGAGGAACGTTTGGCATTCTGTTATTGATTCCTCTTCAGTTATTCTATCATGCAAATGTTTCAGCAAAATTATTGTCCTTTATTTAACAAGTACTTTAATACCTCAGAGAGTGATCTTTTGGAATGGAGGCTGAAAGGAAAACTCTCAAAGGTTTTGTTGATAGAGGAAAAGTTGAAGAATAGATTAACACAGTTTATACTCATTACATTTCTTCCTTTCCTTGAGAAGTTCTTTTTTTAAACCAAAGCAACACGATTAGAGAATAAAATCCAGTTAGAATCACTGGAATTCTTGTCTTAATGAAAGTTAATTAAATTTGACTCATTGTCAGGAACTCTATTTTTTATACTGAATAAAAGTATCACTTTGTCTTAAATTTACTTAATTGAATTAGTTTAGAAAGTCTTCAGATATCGACATCTTTTATGAAATCACTACACATTTTTAAGATTCAAAATTTACCAAAAACTATATTTTGATAAGGTGACCTCAAGGTAAAGTTTGAAAATAATGTTAAAGTTTATCTTCTGATCGTGAGATCTTTATCAAGTTTTCTAAGTTGTGAATATATCTTTCGCCAATGAAATTCGCTGCGGAAATCTTGCGTGTTTTCTTAGTGAAAAGAAAATTCTAGACAGAGTTTGGATGAAGAAAAGTTACAGCGGAGGTCCATCCACCAAAAAAGAAAATACATCAGAAATTGTGATTTATATCAAATTGGTCAACCAGTGAAGAAGACAAATCTACTTGAATATTCTTAATTGTATTTTCCTATTCTTATTATTGTTTTGCATCAATCAAAATTTCATATTCATTTCTAACGGCATTAGCCTGAATAACTGGCAGATTAGAGAAATTATATCGTGAATATGTTTCTTAGCAGATCAACTCGAGCAGTATCTTTAAGATTGATAAAATGAACAAAGAAAGAAAGCGAAGTGAAGATGACTCCACCTTAACAGAGGCAATTATCATTAAAGTCTCACCAATAGAATTGATTATATTGCCTGCAGCTTTCACGAATTGTGCAATTATTGATCCAGCTACATTGATAATGACATTCCAATTAGAAACCAAACAGCCGGAACTTTCATTTCAAAGTAATCTCATTAGTAGAGAATAGTTATTTCCTAATCTTTACTAAAGGGATTCTGAGAATAACTCCATCTATAAGGGATCTGGCTTTGATTTTGTTGTCAAATTCCCCATATCATTATTTCTATGAAAATGACAATTCTATTGATACTGTCACGTGACTCATATCAATCCTTTTATCCCTCCCTAAAAAACCCTATTCACCCTATGGACGATCTCTCTACATTGTCGTTCTTTTATATTCCCTCAAATGTCGTGTTCATAACAATTCTCATTTGATTCCATCATGAGTAATTGGAAATATGTCACACACTGATTGGAATACATACATAAATTACATGTAATCATATTAACACCAGGATGCTTGAAATATACACTTTCATTTCCTAATGGAACATAGCATCAAAACTAAATCTCTCTCTCTCTCTCTCTCTCTCTCTCTCTCTCTCTCTCTCTCTCACAGTGAACCTCTAATACATAATATAGTGGCAAGACAGAGGAAATGACTTCCTTGTGACTCTTGCTTCCTTTTACTGTTGACTTAAAGACTTGTCAAAGTTCACAGATGTGACAGACAGTATCGGCGATGGTGTTCTTTCTATGACTAAAGTACTTTTTACTCTTTTAGATCTTTTCTTTAATTTGTGTGTTCAGTTTCATTTGCTTAAACGTTATTAAGATATTATCTTCCCGTATCGATAAGTAGCACAAACCTTTCTCCATGAATAATCATACTTTAAATACCTTGACATGGTGAAAGGGTTTATGTCTTGCCAGGATCAGCAAAGCTATGCTAGTCATAGCACCCATACTAGATTGGTTTGTTGTGAGAGATCAGACTAAAGTCTCCCACCATCGCCGATCTGTAATGGCCAGCCTGGTGAGGAAAATGGCCAAACCCCAGACACGGCTAAGGACATGTCTAAGGCCTCTGTCCTGTAACGGACTATAAATGGTTGCATTTGTTGTGGTTGTTGTTGTTGTTGTTGTTGTTGTATGTGCCACAGACATTGCCTATTCTATGCCGGTCACCTTACATTGCACTCACTCATGATACCACAAAGTATTGGTGACCGGTAAATTCCACTAAGGGAAATTTCACGACGAAGTTGGATTTTATTCTTGTCTTCCTTCTTCTCTCTCTCTACTTCCTCTTTCCCTCCTTCCCTACTTATTCCCTGAATCCTTTCCCTCTCCTACTCCTCTTCCTCCCTCTCCTCCCTCTTCTACTCTTCTAATCTTCCTCCCCTTTCTCTTCCTCTCACTATAAAGCCACATCTTAGCTGGAGGAGATTCCCACCATCTTATCAAATTTTTGTCAATTTTATATTTTTCGAACGAAAAAATCTTCCTCTTTTTTCCATAATGGATTTTATTTGGTGGGGGGAGTGGTTGACCAACGTCCTTAGATTCCTTATTAACAATATATTGCAAATAACGCTTCGAGAAAAAAATGAGTTATTTTCCAATTTTTTGAAATCCGATGTAATCACATTTCAGGAATAACTTCAGTAATTGGATCACATTTATTGTCTTCTCGTTAAAAATAGGAAGGTTTCGATTAATCGTTTGAAAATTCCATTGATTTGAATTCTCTGAACTTTTCTAATCGTAACCCACTTTATTTAGTCATACACATTCAAATTAAATATTGTTGCAATTCTGCTTTTGAATGTCAACAAAGATTTTTTTCAAAAGAAGTTTGAATATGCAAAAATGAAAACGCTTCTGTCATTGTTATAACAATGATGTTTACGTAAATGAATAAAAAAAAATAATTCAAATCTTAATACACAACAGAAAACTCAAAACAGATAAAACAAATAAATTGAAGAAAAAACAATAGAATCTAAGTTGAAAAATCTCTTTATTCAATTAATTTTGATTTTTTATTTTTTTTATCCATTTTATTTGAATAGAAACATATTTCATATGACTTTTTTATCCAATTCTACGTTGAATGTCCACAAAGCCCATTTACATTTGAGAGGGAAATATACAAAAACAATGTGTTTACGCCTTTATACAAAGAAAAAAAAAGGTTGTTGGAACCAGCCAACCTTCAGCAAGATTAAGCGAAAGTTCATTTAATTATGCTATTCCTTTCTATGCAACTTATGTTAACATCGTTGGCCTGCAAATGGATAAAAGTAACAGAGAACTTTGAGATAATTATGAAATTTGGCAAACATTACAAGTTTTTAATGCAATGTAGGTTGTAACAAAACAAAGTAAGCAGAAACATATATCTCTCCTACAAGTCAACCTTTGTACCTAAGATAAACAAGACTTCTGTATTGAGCAAAGCCTCTTGTCGCTCATCTGTTGAATCGTCAGTTTATATTTAGAAATTACGATTCAATAATGTCATTCAATCAAACCATCTGGGACGCTGAGCCAACAGCGCTGAGCGGTTACTCTTTCCAAAAGCTGTCTGACTTTGAAAACCTCATTTCCTTTCACTTGGAATCTCCCTCGTTTACAGCATTCATTAGAATAGAGAGGAACATCTTAATAATCTTAGGATTTATATAACGGAATATTGGTATAAATGCGATAGGGATCGAGTAAGTTATTCATATTGCACATAGTTCATAAAGATAGATATTCTTTTCAACAGTAGAAGATTTTTCCCCTGGTTTTTCAGGCCTAGACTTAATGAAGTGACGCAGCCAGGATTTATTCCGGTGTTTTTAGAGTTAATCCAGGAATGTTCAAATGCAACAGTTTCTATCTCGGGTGAAATCACTTTAAAAAAAATAAAAAAAAAAAACTAATTTTGTTCTAAATTTCACATATGCTTTTTATCAGTTATGGAGACTAATCTTATACCAGGTTTCTATTGTATGAAGACAAACTAATTTCCATTTCTCACTGAAACCGATTCCTTTTGAACAAGATAGTTGACGTAACTATATTTTCTCAAATAATCTATTACTTCCTGTAGCAGATCTGACTCACTGGGCTCAAGTAAGGTGTTTGGGTGTCATAGGTGAGACATATTCGCATCTTCAAGGAAAACTCACTATAGTGTATTCTATCCTGTCTCCTCTCCTTACACAGGTTTAAAGGTTTAAAGGTCATTCATGAATGGAAAAAGTAAGGGCTAGTAACATTGTTCTAGCAGGACAATGCCCTAGAGACTGACCATATATACATATGATCAGCACCCAAGGCCCCTCTCCATCAAAAATAGGACCAGGGAGTGCCAGGCAATGGTTGCTGATGACTCAGCAAATAGACTTATATACTCCCTCAAACACCCCAACCTTAGCTCACAAGGATAGCGAGGTTGAAGCGACCAAATGAACTAACGAATTTTAACGGGACTCGAACCCAAGTCAGGTGATCACCAGTCAGGGACGTTACCACATAGGCCACCACAACCCTGAGTACTATCCAAATACGTAAATCAAGACTGGCATAATTGTCCCAAGGATTTATTAAATTTTCTTCTTTGTAGTATCCTTCTTTTAGGAAAGCATCCTTAGTGATGTTACTCTCTCCTTCTGTAACTCATTACCGAATGCTAATGCTTCATTTATTTATGCCTTCGTTCGCAAGCTCAGATTCGAACAATATTCATTTTCTCTGACCAAATATCCAAACATACATCTGTATGATACAGAGATTAAATAGTATCAATATTTTTCTTGGATTAATTCAGGTACTTTGTAAGTATTAAATCTCCTTTCAATTTTGCGATATCATTAATATTAATCTATTTTATTAATCAGATTAATTCCAGTCTGCATATAAAGCGAATCATATTAGAATGCTATCATCTAATAAGGTGAGTTTGGACGTGATAATAATGAGATTAGACATCCAGAGAAAAACAGTTGGAATTTGTGGAACCAGAACTGACGGTTTCCTTCTTCATGTGTGTTTGTCTGTCTCTGGTTATTGTTTTTTTCTGCTTTAATTATGCTCTCATTTCCTTTACATATTACCTTCAGTTTGTAGCTCCTTTCTCTTCTCCCTTTTAATGCAAATATCTTTTCCTATTACAAAAATATTATTGAATGACTCACCTCATCCAGAGGCTAATGAAATGGCCTTCCACGTGAGAGTGCAGGAGAACATTTTCGGACTGATTTGGCGTTTCCTTTGGAGCGATTTCACAGTTACAGGAGTCTTGGTCGAAGGATATCATTCCTTTGTTGGTTTATCTCATCATTCATCTGGGTATCCTTTTGGCTCTGAAGTTCGTGGTAGGAAACTATTACTAAGTATTAGATTAGGATGAGAGAGAGAGAGAGAGAGAGAGAGAGAGAGAGAGAGAGAGAGAGAGAGAGAGAGAGAGAGAGAGAGAGAGAGAGAGAGATGTTGTTTATTAGTGACGCAGTAAAAGAAAACCGATTTTTCTTACCGACATTTATGTAATAGCGGGATTGGAAATACTTCAGATTTCTCTTGAAAATAACCTGTACATTTTCTTTATAGATTCAATTCTAATCTTTTGTTCCCGAAAGACTATACAAGAGATGGGTATCTTATTGATACATTTCTTGATTTTCATGATCATTTCCTCCTGTTAAATCTCGTTACTCTTACTTTTCTTCGAAACAACAATCAATATTCCTTAAAAGAACAGTAGGTTATTGAATCTTAACTTCCCTTTTTCAAAGTAATAGTTTAAAGAGCTTATTATTGGCAATGGATATTGAAGTTCAATTGTTTGTGTTTACTCTAAGTAATCTCTACTATTTTAATTAGAACCTTGTTTGCTAGATGAGAGCAATAGCTATCAAAAGCCTTTGGGGAGCAAGCTCTAATAGCCATCTGTTGAGGCAAAATCAATTATTTTCTCATATTTGAACAACAGAGCATAGGAGCGTCATGCGAGAGGCAATGTCAGACAAAGGGATCCAAAAAGGGTCATCAGCAAAACAACTTTCTTTTATGTCCTCGTGGAACAAGATTTGAGACATATCGCGAAACAGAGCCAGTTATAATCTCAGGCTTCATAACAATCCTATACATACGATGGAGTCTTTCTTGCAAACGTGTTTACACCATTCATTGCTCGCCCCAACAGAGGAAAAATATTATAACACGAGTTTGGCAGTTGTGTCAGACGTCGTTCTAATGTTACATTGTAATTCCACAAAGCTCTCTCTCTCTCTCTCTCTCTCTCTCTCTCTCTCTCTCTCTCTCTCTCCTAAATACGTATAATTTCCCACAACTTTTATATGATTCTCTATTTAATTTAGTTACACTTCAGAGATCTTTCCACCACTGATCCATACGTTGCCCTCAACGCCGTTAGGAAAAGGTCAGTATTCTTCTGTTATCTTTATTTTACGTCATATCATCATTATCCGAATTGCATAAGAACCCAAAGCAACGACGTCCTAGCCCATTAATCTCCTTCCAACTTCCATCATTACAGCGCGGGCTATTAACGATCAAGTCAAATAAACATGCAACGAATATGATTCTCAAGAGTTACGAAGGACAAGTTTCATGTTAAAAGCTTCATAAGGACGACGACGCCATAGATTTGAATGTTATGGAAGAGTAATAATAATATTCTCAGATATGAAGTTTCAGACTGCAGTGAATGGGTCCTCGAACACGCGACAGTCAAACATTAAACCTCTCTCTCTCTCTCTCTCTCTCTCTCTCTCTCTCTCTCTCTCTCTCTCTCTCTTATCAAGGCAGATGATCGGTATTAGATTATGAGATCCCCAAATAGCGTTGTATTGTTCAATGTGAAGGTAATGTAGTCTCATTAGTCTCCCTGAATTACTTGGTTCATTTCATTATCACAGATGACATTCATTGCCAACAATGCCTCATTCAATCCATATTTCGGTTTTTGTAATGGAATCAACGAATTAATCGATCAGTAAAGGATATCATATATATTTTGAATAAATATCATGTTTATATTATGATGACGTTTACGTTAATGCTGTTCCTTTTTTTTTTCTTTCTTTTTATTCCTGTCATGACAGGCACAGAATAACTGATTGTGGCTAAGTTCTTCCCCCTTCAGATAAAAGATTGGTTTGTTTTCAACAAACTTGTGACGCATTTAATGATGACATTATGTGATCACATAAAAACAAGTCAAAGTATCTTACCAGTGCGCAGTCAGACGGTAGGGGCAATCCAACTGAATAACAAAAAATGATAGTAAAGGAGGGTAGAAGAAAATACTATGATGTCCTTATCCTTCCTTTTTTTTTTCTCTCTCTCTCCTTTTGACACTTCCTTGTAAATACTTATTCGTCCCATCTGTCTGTCTGTCTCTCTCTCTCTCTCTCTCTCTCTCTCTCTCTCTCTCTCTCTCTCTCTCTCTCCAAGTACCGAAACTACGCTATCATAAAAATGCCTTGAAAAAGATGATAATCTTTTGGTGAAACCAAATTCGCTTTTGGGAAAGAAGCAAGAAAAGAATATGTCAATAAGAAGAATCTTTGTGATAAAAATGATAATATTTGTTATAGAAGACATTTTTATGCATATCTTTTTTCTGTTGCACATATAGCCTAATTATACTATTAGGCTCCGGGTGATAAAATCAATGCTCAGTTTCACCGTCGTCCAGCCCGGCCTCATTAATGGTGTCCCTGTCCGAGCATCATAGCGATTTGGTACTCACAGTCTCTACCGTCCCATTATCGTTGTTGGGTTTTTCTATTTAATTATGATTTAGGTGCATAAACAATAACAACAACAACAAAAATAACACCAATCACAAGAATAAACCGCAATGCAGAAACAGACACAAATTCTATATCTATATTGTTTCTTGTGTTTCTGTAAATAGAAGTTTGTAAAAGATGACTCTGCTGCTAACTACAACTGTCCTCAGGACTCACTCAAGTTTTGGGTGTTGAGGCAAATTGCCTCCGAACAGTTTTTCGGCAAAGTTCCCTCGACAGATCTTCCTTTGCTTTTAGGAATGATCAATAATATGCATCCTTTAATTTTATCTCTCTCTCCCTCTCTCTCTCTCTCTCTCTCTCTCTCTCTCTCTCTCTCTCTCTCTCTCTCTCCATAGTGTGCAACCAGCTTTTTAGTAGATACTTCATTGAGAAATTATAGTTCTTTGAGCACATGGAATTTTTCAATATCTTTTATCAGTAGCTTAAAGTTATGTCAATGCAATCGTTGCTAAATAACTAATATGACATCTGTGTGACTGATATAACCCCGTGGGTCTCTCTCTCTCTCTCTCTCTCTCTCTCTCTCTCTCTCTCTCTCTCTCTCTCTCTCTCTTCTTCTTCTTCTTCTTCTTCTTCTTCTTCTTCTTTGAGGTGTCATAGTTCGTTGCAAGTCACCCGAAGAAAACGTCAACAAAATCTCTTTCTTAACAACAACAACTTCTCAAGGCCAACGGATTGCATGCACTCGACTTCAATTGATGCATCCATGTATCCCTTCGTTTATTTTATAGATGCATATGTATACACGTACATATTAATTTATGTATGAACGGGTGTATTATATATTTGTTTTATAATTTATATATAAAAACAGAGAGGTATGGACATTTTATAATGGTCATTTATTTCATTTGCTCTTAGAATTTACGCTTCACTTCCAAGAGAGAGAGAGAGAGAGAGAGAGAGAGAGAGAGAGAGAGAGAGGGAGAGAGACAGACAGACAGACAGACAGTCTGGCTGACAGAGAGAGAGAGAGAGAGAGAGAGAGAGAGAGAGAGAGAGAGAGAGAGAGAGAGAGAGAGAGAGAGAGAGAGAGAGTTGCTGCTTTAGAGTAAAATTATTTCATATAAGCTTAATCTGATACTTCATATGGGTTATTTTGTGACTGGTGGTTGGGGGGGGGGGGTTGTTATCAACCCATCTTCTGCTTACAGTTTTCCACGTAGACACGACTCCAAAGGAAATAAGTGAATGAACTGTTACGTGTTTACAAGTTTAACATAAATTTTCTAAGAGAATCTTATTGATGAAGGAAATAAACAGAAACAACTGATGTGACTAAATCCTTATCTTTGATGGAAAGAGGCAATGAAGGTATGTTTGTGGGGTTGCAACCTCATCATCATCTGTGCAGTTAGAATACGTTTATTTTCTGACGCCTCTCTTTTATATATCAAAAGGATAGTTACAGAAACAGATAAAACGTTTCCAATGAACTAAAAGAAAAAAAAAAAGATTATAAACCAATAATTATGAAACCACCTTGCATAACAATATCAAAAGCAAAAGATGGTTACCTCTTGCAATTCCTCAAATTTACAAAGTGTTTCCTGATTCCTTTGATTTGCAATGAATATCATTCCAATTTTGACACCAATCGTCCTTTATGGTATTCCTTCATTGGTCATGAAGGAATCACTGAAGAGAGACGTTTATCTGTCATAAACTATAATATCCTTCGATCCTTCCATCACTCAAAGGAGGAATACTAGGGAAATATCATATTCTTTTTATCAAATCCCTCTCAATAAATCTTAACTCAATAAATACACTAAAGGTGATTTGCTCGCTCTCTCTCTCTCTCTCTCTCTCTCTCTCTCTCTCTCTCTCTCTCTCTCTCTCTCTCTCTCTCTCTCTCTGCCTACTTGCTTTGTGGTCCGTAGGGACATTCATAGAATAAATTGCAAATCGAAAACAATAAGAACCAAGATTGATAGAAGAAGACAAGAGGAAGACTCTGCAGTTCTCATTACAAGAAATATCATCAACATCTGTGATTGTGACTCTCTCTGAATCCAGCCTTCATTGCATGTGCATGTGTTTGTCTGTGGGATATTAGTCGTGAATAAAATAAGTGTGGGGCTTGTTTAGTTATAGAGACAAAACAAGTATTCCTGTAATTATGTCTTTAGGAATTATAAACCCATTTCAATATTTGCATCACAACTTATATAAAACACACATGATAATATCTGGGTGTAAATGTCAGTATCAATATATCATATAGAACATAGCATCGTTTACACTGAAAGTCTTATATCAGTAAGTGATACTACTTTCAAAATGTTTCTCTAGAAAGCTGATGCAATGGATTTAAGGAAGAGGGACACCCATTAAAGTGTTGTAGACTTATTATTGAGGTTAGCCTCTCCTGATGCCAACAACATTAATGATTTCTACTCCTTTTACTTTAGGGTTTAAAGGCCGATCATGAATGGCAGAGACAAGGGACAGTGACATTGCCCTTGTTTGTATAACAATGATGTTGAGATTGACCATATATACATTATGATCGCTGCCCAAGTCCCCTCTCTAGCCAAGCTGGGACCAGAGAGGGCCTGGATATTGCTGCTAAGGACTCAGCAGGCTCCACAAAAGCACCCATCCTTAGCTCACAAGGATGATGAGGTTGAGGACACTACAAGAACTTATTGAGGTTGAGCGTGTGATGGGCCGAGAGAAGGTTGTGACTCAAAAGCAGGAAGAAAGCAACTGAGTAACTTTATTACAGAACATCGGCTTATATATACATCAATTTTGGGCAAGAAGGCCATAACATATACCAGGCTGTTTCCTGTTCAATCGAAAACCGGTTCTGTTAACAGTTAACGGTGAGAAAATCAGACATGTTTATTCAGGTCCCTGTCAGTGCGAGGGGAGAGTGAAGATACAAAGCATAATATATACAAAAAAAAAAAACAAATGTCGTCCCTATGTACTATTGGGTGACGCACGGTTGGTACATGGCTCCCACCCTAAAAATGACATATTGTACATTTCTTTGCGGCAGCCCCGAATCTGGGGTGCAAGTAGCAAAACTGCGGCCGATGGGCGGCAATGAGTGGCTGTAGAAGTCGTTGGTTGGGGCGCGAGCGAGTGGTGGATGATGGGTGGTTTTGTCACCTCTCAGGCTTATCACGGGGTAGGCGTGTGTGTCCTATGGCATTCATAGGTGTGTGTGTCCTACGGCATTCATAGGCATGTGTGTCCTACGTCAATCATAGGCGTGTGTGTCCTACGGCATTCATAGGCGTGTGTGTCCTACGGCATTCATAGGCATGTGTGTCCTACGGCATTCACGTCAGCTTCGGTTGACGTTGAAAAGGTGTCCTCTTCGTCTGGAGTGGAGGCGTTGATTGAGGTCTTGAAAGTCATGAAGTGGCTCTCCATAAGGGCGCCAACTTTTGTCATTTAGTCCTTTATGGGTAAACTATTGATATCGAGTATGGCTGGAGAGCCGTCTGCGGCAGGTTGCAGGTGAGCGATACTGGTCATTCCCCTGAGGGCGAGCGAAACCCTTTGGTCCCCAAACGGTTGTTGAGAGAGCTGAAAAAGCTTTGCTATACAGGTGGCTGGCGATGGCGAGTACTGCTGCAAAATGTATGTTTTGAGGGCGTCATAGTGACAGTGAGGGGGAAGAAGGTTGGAAGAGCGGGCCACTACGGGTTCACCAATGTGACGGGACGAGAGAAGTTTGTGACTCAAAAGCAGGATGAAAGCAACTGAGTAACTTTATTACAGAACATCAGGTTATATATACATCAATTTCGGGCAAGAAGGCATAACATATAACAAGCTGTTTCCTGTTCAACCGACAACCGGTTCTGTTAACAGTTAACGGTAAGAAAAACAGACATGTTTATTCAGGTCCCTGTCAGTGCGAGGGGAGAGCGAAGATACCAAGCATAACACACACACACACACACACACACATATATATATATATATATATATATATATATATATATATATATATATATATATATATATATATATATATATATATATATCATTATAGTTCAAAACGATCATTGGTTTACAACTCTGAAACAATACATACTTATTTGGTGTTTGTTTTTGCTTTTATCTTAGGTGATAAGGTCATTGAGGGTTGGGGGGTGGGGCATTTCAAGGAATAACCTAGTAATGAAATGATTACTCATGTTTTAATTATACTCATATCAACCAACAATTATACTTATGCTTGCGTTATAGGACCAACTGTTTTAAAATGAATTTATTCATGTGTGAATGTATAACTATGGAGGAAATGACTTCATACATGACTGTTCCAGAAAATATCATATACTCTATGCTTTGATGTTCATATATGACCTTGTCTACAAATTAATGCGTTTTACGCTGTTTGATGTTACGCTTTATTTGTGTTAGATTGGTCCTTGAATATCAAAGCATTTTCGGATTTAATTCTTCCGGGATTAAATTATTTTTAGAATAAAAGCGTCGGTCTCATTTCATTTTAATTAAAATTCGAATGGGGGGGATGTTGGCACAGGCCAACAGTCAGTAAATTAATGTCCTCTTTTAATAATAATCTATGACTCTAGGAAATACTACAAAACTATACGACTGATTCAGTATTCTAAAGTCATTGGGTAAGGATGTGTTAGTGACATGGCTATCTGTTTGTTTTCCTATGGAAAATAAACTCTTATATATAAATTTCGAGGATTTCTTACATGATTTCTTTTATATAATGCTATGGTGGAAAAATAACAATGGCATATTTGAGATAACCCAGAGGAAATAAGCATGACTCTCCTTCGAAGGACATCTGGACTCCAAGAACCAACAAATCGAATTGTTTGAAGGTCAATCCAGTTGGGGAGGGATACTCAATTGCAAACTTCTTTGCCAAGAAGAATTCCCCAGTAGACACAAATGGACTTCCATTTAGGTCTTAGCTTCGAATAAATTCTGTTGCTGAGACTGGTTCTCTTTTTAAATAAAGAGATGTAGCAATAATAACGAGACACTTTCGTTGCCAAAAAGTTACTATTCCTGAAGATATAAATATTAACTCAGAAAGGAGGAAACCATATGTGTTTGCGTATGTATGGGTTTTAGAGAGAGAGAGAGAGAGAGAGAGAGAGAGAGAGAGAGAGAGAGAGAGAGAGAGAGAGAGAGAGAGAGAGAGAGTAGGTAAACTGCAAATAAATAAAAATGGTCGTTGGAATGTGGGTTTCTTCTCAACACGGACATGATAAACATCCAGAGAGAGAGAGAGAGAGAGAGAGAGAGAGAGAGAGAGAGAGAACCTACAAATAAATAAAAACGTTCGTTGAAATGTGGATATCTTCTCAACACCTACATAATAAACTTTCAGAGAGAGAGAGAGAGAGAGAGAGAGAGAGAGAGATCGGGGATCATAATTACTATGTATTATGTGGTGCTTGATTACCGAGTGTCTTTTTCCATTACTTCGTTGAGGGGATGGGGTTGCGAGGCTCATACTCATGACTGTAAGAAGGATTTGGATATTTTGTACGAGAGGCTTCCTGGGCGTTAATCAAAGGTGACCCTACATCGAGGCAACAATGAAAGTTTAGTATAAAACACATTAAAAGTCACAGATAATGTATTTAACAAATGCTCCAACATATTTCCGAATTAGTCCCACTTTTTCACATTTATACAAAACGGTTTTATTCCATCTAAATATATAGAATTTCAGTTGCCTTATTTCCCATGCTCTAATGAATTATGGAGAAGAGTTTCTATGATTTTAAGTAATGACATCATATTGTAGAAGACTGACTACAGACTATTTCTCCAAGGTTCTTTCCTAATTAGTTTCCTGCATACGAACATATTATCAAGAAAGCTCAGTCGATAAATAAAATAAATATCCGGGATTAAATTTCTGAAAAATTACCTAACATAAAAGAATTCTATTCTCTTACTCCAAATGGAGACACTGAGTATCCTCCTTATCATTGAAAACCAGAAAGAAATAAAGAAATGAGTTATTTGACACCATCACTCTGAGTAGTTTCACTTCAAAACAGTTATCCACAAATAAAGATAAGGAAGGTTACATGATTCCACTTTCCGTTAGTCTATGGAAGACTTTCCATATTGGAAAGGTCCCTGCCTAACGATCTCTTGGACTGGGGTTTGAGACCGGCTTGAGCTTAATAGTTTCTTGAAGTCTCTGCAACCTCGCAATCCTTATGAGCTAAGGATGGAGGGTTTGGGGGACCTTATAGGTCTACCTACTGAGTCATCAGCTGCCAACACCTGGCCCTCCCTGGGTCTAGCTTGGGTGGAGAAAGGGCTTAGGTGCTGTGGAGAATTTTTATCTGAATGGTTGAGTGGGAACTTAGTCCAGGAAAGTCTCCCTACATCAATTACCCAAAGCTCAGCAGGGGAGGATAATGAGCACTTACTCTCAGGACACAAACGCCCTGCTAATACTTTACTGCCATAGTTCACTAACCTTCACTCTTAAATACAAAGGAGGCAATTTTACTGTCCAGAGGCCGGAGAACTCTACACGTTAAATTGGCAATAATTTATGGCCTACTCTAGCTTTGTCAGGGCTAGAGTCATCTCACTCTAAGGCTGTGTTTCGACTCCGTCCCAGTGACCCCAGTGAGATGCTGTACAGGTATCTTACGTTAATGCAATTAGAGACAATAAAAAAAGGGGGAACAGTGGAGTATAAAAGTATAAAGTAAAGTTAAATGGGGATCTTCACCTTCAAAGCACTAAGTTGAAGAGCGTACACTCGCTGATACCAACTAAGGCTACCTCTGTCTAGAGTAGGTTACTCTCAACACCTTGGGTACTTCTGACCCGTCCCATAACATAAATGGGTAAAATTCATATAATGCGGTTAAGGATACCAAAATGTGTAATCTATTCCAAATGATTAATTACAGAAAAAAGGGATGGAAATAACTCGATGATTTTAACACAACAAAATTAAAAATTGGAAAAATTATCAGTAACTCAATTATAAGTTTTACATATGATAAAATGAATAAGTGAATTTACAACACAAAAAAATTTAAAACGTTAAACGGAATTAACTTGTGGATTAAACCTCAAACAGAATAAATAAGAGTCAAAAAATTCTGATCAACAA
Organism: Palaemon carinicauda; assembly: GCF_036898095.1. Lineage (NCBI taxonomy): Eukaryota > Metazoa > Arthropoda > Malacostraca > Decapoda > Palaemonidae > Palaemon > Palaemon carinicauda. The sequence continues at coordinate 16,690,076 of NC_090749.1, forward strand.
TTTGTGCGGTGGCTGCTGTGAGGTCCCAACGTGTGGTCAGTAGCCTCAAGCAATTACCAAGATCAAAAAAATACGAGTACATTAATTTCCATGCACGCAGCCCGAAAGATGTAATGCCAAAATAATACCTAAACTTAACTTATGAGACAAATAGAAACTTATCTAAAGGGGGAATGGCAATTAGTTAAACTCACAAGATTTTTATAGGTTGTGGGCGCCCGTGTCCTAAATGTGGCGGTCTTCAGTTTGCTCACTAGGCCTACAGCACTTATTCTGCAGAGTCAACGGCCCCCTCCAAGTTCTCCAACTAGCCCCCAAGACTGGAAACGACGTGCTGTAGAATTAGCAGCTATGCACTAACACTAGTCATCTGCTTGACCTCCTCTACGTATTCTTGGTTAGTTATTGTGTAAGGGGACAGGCTAGTGATGGAGAGTGGGAGCACGAGGTTGACATTGGAGCCTGACTTGGCAGCTCCGTTTCGTACCGTGGCCTGTATGTTTGTGAGGTCGAGTTCAGGTCAGCTGCGTCCTCCTTCCTTCCCAAAAAAAAGCGTATCTTGGTGTGTAGGCCTACGGTCTTGAGGTGCCAACTCTCATTTAAACAGGTTTGAAAACCTTTTGCCTTGTGAATTTCAAGCAACACACTTATTTAGAATACAAGGAGAAATCTTGCAACTCCAGGGGGCAAAGATAATCCTAATTCTAAACATCTGGCATAGAGAATAAAAAATGAAACTATAAGGTAATTTAGCAAGTCGGGCTTACGCATGTGGACAACCATACCTCCTAGACTAGCAGACTTGAGTTGTAATTAAGAGATTTAAAATACTGTAGCTAAATACTTACGGTAGAATAATGTATACAAAAAACACAAAAGTATTGATCTTGGGACACTCGCTTAAGAAAGACACATTACTCACATTTTTCCCTGCCGTGACGTCACGAACAATAACAGAGTCTACGTATAAACTATGAAGAAGAAGAGTAGTGAAGAAAATTCTTCACAGGTGCTGATCATATGTATATATAGTCAGTCTCTAGGGTATTGTCCCTGTCCCTTGCTTCTGCCATTCATTTAGTGATCTTTAAACCTTTAAAGGCTTAAAGGCCACTCATGGGATCCATAAAGGCTTCTTCAGACTCTGATGACAGTTGTGCTATTGGAAACGTCTCTGCCTAGCTATCTGCTGGACTGGGATTTGAGACCTGCTTAAACTCGGTAGTTTCTTGTATTGTCTGCAAAGTCACCATCATTGTGAGCTAAGGATGGGGTGTTTGGGGGGATTCTATAGGTCTACCTGCTGAGTCCTCAGTAGCCATTGCCTGGCCCTCCCTGGTCCTAGCTTGAGTGGAAAGGGTCTTAATTTGGGCACTAATCATATGTATATAAGGTTAGTCTCCAGGGCATTGTTCTACTCGCTAGGGCATTGTCACTGTTCCTTGTCTTTGCCATTCATGAGCGGCCTTTAAACATTTAAGAGAGGATATGTATGTTTTCCCTCTCGCTATAAACCTTCACGAGAGATAATTATGTCTTTTCCTTTGAGTATCAACTACATATCTTGATTAATGTGTCTTTAAATCTTCTGTCTTCGAGTGATGGAGAGGAAATAACCAACGGTGTCAAATGAGCGTCCTTCCTTGTGATAACGAAAATCCCATTACAATTATTGTAGTAAAATTAAAGGTTTCTTTTGATTCAATCTATCCTTATCCTTCTTATACTTTATCAACCGAATTACTCTTCCTGTTATGTAACTTAGGACAATAGATTCCTGTTCAAATGGTTTTACACACAAACCTTCTCCTTTCTGTGTCTCCGTCTGTTCATTAAAACTTGAAGTGGAATGGAAGGGAGAGGAGAACTCAGAGTTGATTGAGTGGAGACACACTCATTGTCAGACTGTTGGTAATTGTCCCGTCTCTGCATAAGGAGATTTCTATTTCAACAAAGCTTTGGAAAACACAAAAAAATAAATACAAAGACAGACAGACAGACAGACAGACATACACGCACTCGCACACAAATACACATATGCAACAAAACAATATCTCAGAGGCGTCCAAGAATCGAAGATACAATTTCTTTCAGAATAATACTATGCCTGATGCTATTAGAAATATGGATCTTGTCACACAAACGACCCCTTTATTTTAGAAAAACCGGAAGGATATAAGTTATATATGCACACACACACACACACACACACACATATATATATATATATATATATATATATATATATATATATATATATATATATACATATATTGTTGCGAACCGACTTAATGGTTCATTGGGTTCTTTAAGTTGTAAGGCATTCGGGACTGGAAAAACTGGCAGAGATAGAGCCCAGCAAGGGAGGGAGGAATAAAGAAAAATAAAGTATCCTTAAAACTGATTTATTACAATTAAATATTTACACTTTTATACAAATGAGTCAGCAAGTCAGTCAAACAATTAACATTAATACAAAGTTCAATAATTCAAAATATGAAAATGAGAAAAATCTTACAAGAGCAGTAAAATATTACATTACTTCAATGCGTGACTTCTAAACAATTCCGAGAATTAGGCAAAACAAGGCATCATTAGGTCAACCTTCAAAAGGTCCCACTCCACCTAAGGAGATTACAGCTTACGACACAGCAACAACAGACAAACCTATACATAAGGTCATCAATACAGGTCCATGCTGCCAATAAGGTTAACCCTCCACACAGTATCGTTCTCCAGCTGACAAAAATACACTAATGATGCCCAGAGGACCCACACTCCACATGACGTCGTTCTCCATACGACGAAAACACACTAATTCCGGCCAAAGCTGCTGCCCAATGAGATCACACTCGACACGTCGTCCTCTCGACGACAAAAACACGCTAATGCTGCGGTCCATTGATGTCATACTCGACAGGTCGTCCTCTCGACGGTGAAAACACACCAATGCTGGCCAGTGGCTTCCAACCTCCAACTCGAAGGTCACACTCCGTCCGACTCCGACGGCTTCAAATCAAATAGCCAGGTATCAAGTACCTGACGCTGCCACGTACTGGTCCACAGGTAAGCATACCTGACTGCCTCTGACTGACTGACTGACTGACTGACTGCTATCGGACATCTTCCGACACAGGTCAACTCACTTGACCCTCAAGAAAAAGAAGAACAGGTTAATGGTAATCATTAAACAAGCAATACTAAGAAACAAGCGGAATACACTTGTTCCAGCGAAGCCACTTAACCTAACAATATATATATATATATATACTGTATATATATATATATATATATATATATATATATATATATATATATATATATATATATATATATATATATATATATATATATATATATATATATATATATATATATATATATATTATTATTTGCCAAGCTATAACCCTAGTTGGAAAAGCAGCATGCTATAAGCCCAGGGGCCCCAACAGGGAAAATAGTCTAGTGAGGAAAGAAAACAAGGAAAAATAATATATAAATATGACCTGATCTGGGTCACATTGCGGTCAGTCAGTTTTAGGGAAACATGAATAGAGAGGGATTTCAGGCACAAATAATAGCCGAGTTGATCATTTTACACATGCTGTATTCTCTTAAGTTTACAAGGGCCCCCTTAATTATGATTACGTTATGTTATGAAGAAAAAGCCTTCAGAAAATGTTACTCGGTTTGGCACACATGTTGGCACCTGCCATTCCTGACGTGACACACTTGGTAGACCTCCGAAACCGGACTGTCTCCTATGGGCAGTTTCCCCATCGCCTATAGATGGGCATCGCGATGCCTGATCAATGATTGGTTGTTTTGACCCGAAAGTCTCATAACAACTAATCAGGAGAGGGTTTGGTGACGCCAAGCCTATAACCGTCATTTTCGTAGCGCCACAGCGTAACCGTCCTTCCTATAACAAAGAAGAGAAATCTGTTGACACTTCACTTATCCCGATCAGTAATGGCCAACTTGACTGTGATCAGTTCATCACTCCCTTCCTAGATTTTACGTCCTGTAAAATTCACACTTATTAGATTTTTTCCTCCAAACAATTTCTTTTCTCTCTCTTTTTTTATGAAACTTTTCTCATTTTTTTTTCACTGAAACAAAAACTTTCGTTTCTCTTTACATTGCCGCTGAGTACCATCCTCTTCGGGTGCATGCAGAAATTAAAATTAGAAATTAAAATCATACGGCCGGTTGGCGTGTTACAATTGCAAGTTACACAAAGATGAATGTCACGCCCACAATAGGTCATACAGAAACACAAAATTCAGGTTTACTACAACATCATCGAGATTTTGGAGCATAAATGCAGAAAAATAATCACGTTTCACCAGTAGTTTCTTCAATGCAATAAAATTTTTATACGAACTGACAATCATTACATACACAAAATAACGAAAATGATAAAAATTAAGAGAAAACAAAACGAATAATTTACAATCCCAGCACTCTTTGACACATTTACCATTATAAAAAAACCATTTCTAACACATCCGTGACACTGCAATAAGGAGGAAATTCAAACAGTGAATAATAATAAAAAAGAAAAGTACTTATCAATAACCGAGCAATATGATTTCTCCTGAAAAACAAAAACATAAGTAATGATGTTAAAATTTTCAACCCATGATTAGCAATTACCCGCAACAGCACTGAAAACCTCCACAGAGACAAATGAAATTTTTCAAATACAGTACAACAACATTGAAAACACACATCAAACCATTGGTAACAACAAAATAAGTATCAACATAGGGTAACGAAATTTTAATTAATTCCAACATAAACATAAATGCATCAGAAATATCTTAGTATGATGAATGAGATACTCGGGATATGCTTAGAACAAAACCAAAAAAAAACGAAACAGAATTTAATTCATCTTTTCACAAAACACTTGGAGTAACACACACAAAATAAACCTGATTCCGTGACCTCAATCACCTTGTGGTAGACACTATCTCATGGCCCATGTTCTCTCGCACTGTCTCGTGCCCGAAGGACGGCACGGACACACGCTTGTGTCTCTTCCTCCCTTTCCTCCCCCAAGTAGCCAGGTAGCCCGGGGTAAGGTGGTACCGGCTTATTCAAATACCACACCAAGTTATCCTCTCGGACCGGACGCATATGCGAAAGGTGATACTCGCCTTTGGTCCCAGTCCGGATGTGTTGGATGACCGCCGTATCGGCTATAATTTCTTTTACACGATACGGTCCAACATATGATGCTTCCAGTTTATGCTTCCTCGGTTGCAACCTTTTAAGATAGATTCTGTCCCCTTTCTGTATATCAGACGTTCGTGTTCGGAAACGCTGATCGTATTTCATCTGATACTTCTCATTGGCCCTCAGCAAGTACTTTTTGGTTATCTGAAACACTCTCTGAGCCAAATTACACATCATCACCCGTTATTGTTCTGTGTTGTATAATGGCAAGGTGTGGGGGTCCAATACAACGGTATACAGCAGCACAGGGTCTTGCGCAAAGAGCATAAAAAACGGGGTATCCCTAATAGAGCCATTATATGCCGTATTTAGGGCGAACTCCGCCCACGGCAACATTTCCACCCACTGGTTTGGGTTGTCCCCCACAAGATACTTTAAAATATTTGTCACCTCTCGGTTATGGGACTCGACGAGCCCATTTGCTGATGGCTGATAAGAGGTGATAGTGAAATTATCTATTTTCATGATCTGGGTTACCCCCTTGCACACTTCATTCACAAATTCTCGACCATTGTCACTTATCAATGTACGTGGACATCCATACCTCACTATGAAGGAGCACAGCGCCTTCGCAACCGACACTGCGGTCTTGTCCACCATTGCACACGTATGGGTGAAGCGTGTGAACGCATCCACAAACACACACACGTACTTAAACTGCCCGTCACCAGGGGGGGGGGGAGATGGACCCAGGACGTCCATATGCACTCTATTAAACTTAACAGGCACTACTGACCATGTTCTGACCTTCGGAATCACATGGTGGTGGTTCCGCATAGTGTTACACACATGACACTTATTAATAAACCTAACAATGTCTTTCTTCATCCCTAACCAAAAAAATGACTCTCTGGCCCTTCTCAAGGACCTCTCTATACCCACATGTCCTGCGTAGGGACTTACATGAATTACATGGATGGCTTTCCCTATCAAAGAGGAAGGAAGAACAACACGAGATCGGATATCTCCCGGTCTCTTCTCATATTTATAAAATAGAATATCGTCTTCGATGAAGAACACATCTCTTCGCATGCGCAGAAAATCCGGGAGCTTGCTACTCGCATCTCTCACACACCTCTTGACCTGTTCGATCGAAGTTTCAGATTTTTGTCCAGCAACAAGCTCACCCACACTCCAGCCACACAAATCGGCCACACACTCATGCACGGGGCATTCTCTCTGAGTTCCCCCCGTGGAACTCGCAACATTCACATTCTCCGGACAGTTCTCGTCCTCTCTCTATCTCGAACTAGAGTTGCCAAGATCTTCCCGGATTTCTATGCACTCCTACTACAGGTGTATTTGACCCTGAACTATCCTGTTGTTTTTCCTTCCGCCTTTCCGACCTAGTTGCTACTGCCGCTATGGCGGTCCTGGAGAGAACGTCTGCTATTTTATTTGACTTCCTCGCAATATGCTCAAAATTTACAATATCAAACTCTAACAACCGCTCAATTCACCGAGTTGGCCGAGTATTTAATTCCCCTTTTTTAAACAACTCTCGCAACGGCCGATGATCTGTATTTATTTTAATTTTATGCCCAAGCTAGAAGTAGCGGTGTCTCTCCAGCATCCATAGAATTGACAATGCCTCTCTATCGAAGGTACTGTACCTAACCTCTGGTCCCTTCAAAGCTTGTGAAGCGAAACAAATAGGCCTCTCGTTCCCTTCATCATCAACCTGAGAAATGACTCCGCCGATTGTGATCTGACTCGCATCGGTCGTTACCAAAAACGGCCGATCGAACCTTGGATAAGCCAAAAGTTCGTCGCTCGTGAGTGCATTCTTTAATGTCTGAAAAGCAGCTTTTTCTCTTTCTCCCCACTGAAATTCGGGACGCTTCCTCAATGAATCCAGCGGTCGTGACATGTGACCGAAGTTCTGTATAAACTTACGGTAATAGCCAGCGAGCCCGAGAAAACTGGCTACTTCCTTAGCGTTTTTTGGATCTGGGAATTCCCTGATTGCAGCTACTTTATCGGCACAAGGCCTTAGGCCTCCGGATGTTACTGTGTGCCCTAAAAATTCTACTTCTTGTTGAAAAAAATTACATTTGTCTAAATTGATCTTCATCCCCTGCCGTCTCAAGGCTTCTAACACTTGTATAAGATTTTTTTCATGCTCGTCTGCCGTAGCCCCAATTACAATTATATCATCCAAGTAGACAAAAACACTATGTCCTAACAATGAAGCTAACACAGACATCATCACACGAGAATAATGGGCAGGAGCATTCTTTAATCCGAAAGGGAGATAATTAAACTCAAACAATTGATCATTTGCTATAAAGGCCGTTTTTCTTTATTTTCGTCATTTAAGGGAATTTGGTGATACCCGGACTTTAAATCTAACGTAGAAAAAAACTTGCTTTCCCTGACTTTAAGTAACAGTTCCTCGATAGAGGGCAAAGGGTATGCATTATCCTTGGTCACAGCATTTATCCTCCTATAATCTACGCATAACCGAAAAGACCCATCCTTCTTACGAACCATCACAATTGGAGAGGCCCAGGGGGACTCGCTTTCTCGAATCGTACCTTGCTCTTTTAATTTATTTATTTCTCTTTCAATTGTCTCTACATGACAGACGGGAGTCCTATAAGGTTTAGAACGAATTGGGGGGTGACTACCAGTCTCGATGTTAAATGGAAACTTAGTAATTTTCCCTGGAGGTTCATCTCCAACTGCAATTACGTCCGCAAAATTCTCTACAATATCTCTTACTCTCTTATAATAATTAATTGGGGTCGCTCCAACAGCAGTTTGATGGAGCTTTCTCAGCCTGTCCTCACCGGGACCTTGACCATGGAGAGCCAAGGTCGCCAATGTCCGTTCGGCTGTCACGAAAGAACATAACTCAAGGTCGCAGACTGACTCAGTGCCTAAGTGGAACCACTGGGTACTTTCATATATAAAGGGAATTTCGACCTTTCCTTCGGTAACAGTGGTGACCCCTGGAGACATGAAATCCTGCCAGTTTTGATGTAGTTTTACGTACACCAAATCACCTTCGCGCATTTCCGATGCGGGTGCCACTGATAGGGAGTAGAAGGAGGAGGGGGGAATTGATTTACCTGCCTCCAGCCTGGCAGGAACCGCCCCTGCTATCCCCTTAGCAGTAAGGGCGACCCCAACTCGAGGCCGAGTTCCCCCCATAACGGTTATCTCTGTCTCTTCTCCTGGTCCCACTTTCCACCTCACTTCCAGCCCCTCCCCATCGGGGCCCCGTATTGTCACTTGTTTCTCCTTGATGAAATCGACTCCCAGGATAATGGGAATATCCCCCATATTTAATGTCGGGATGACATAGAAGGCATGGGTCATTTCTCGACCTTGAAGGATGAATCTTTGTCTAACAATACGTCGGGTCATCAGTTTGTGACCCCCAGCCGTGTTCAACACCAGGCACTCCTTCGATGTTTGTATGGCATCCGTCGCCAAATGTTCTTCCATAAGGAATACGCTGGCCCCGGAATTAAGCAGAGAGCGTTGCACACACGATCCCAGGTTTACTCTAAGAACGGACACCGCATTCCTACTTGCATGTGTAGGAGCGGCGGTGGGAGGCGGCTGCTCTACCTCCCGAACCCCCTCAGGCACTCCTGGGGAAGTCTCGCTATCTGACCCGAGGGTATCCCTTACTGCTGGCTGGGGCACTGACTGACCTCCCCCGACGTTGAGCCGGGGCGTGACAACTGACTCCTTGGCTCTTCTGTCTTCAGTCCTGGCGGTTCTGACGGACGGCCCGAAGGACCCTTGGTCCCTGTCCCGTGTCGTTTTCCCCTTCCTCTTGTTGGTGCAGGGGAAACGTGATCCCTTGAGCCGACGCCGTTTTTTGGACAGCTGTTCAGTAGGTGGTCTGTGGCATGGCATCCAAAACACCGCCGCTGGTCGACGGAGGGGCATACAACCCGGAGGTGCCCCCTTCCCCCACAGTTCCAACAATTGCCATTCACTGCATCCCCACTTCTCGGACCTCTGTCTCTTCGAGGTCCACTGCTACGGGCACCCAGCCCCTAGGAGGCTGTCGAAGCCGGCTGGGTGCCGGGCTGCCTCGACATTTGGGTTGCAGCTATCATGGATGTCGGCCACTGGTTTGCCCCTCCCCCTGCTTGTCATTCCCTGTATACGCTCAGTGCTGCCTGTACGGTAGGAATGACATCATACAAGGACTGCCCGGGAACTTGTAGGGCGGCCGTAACTGACAAGGGGAGCGCTTCCATCAGTTTCTGTTTGCAATATCTTTCTCGCCATTCTGGGTTCTTACAGCCTTCCGGAGCGAAACTGTTTAAATCTGTAGATATCCGCTCGACGAAATACGAAAGGGATTCTCCTGTTTCAGAGAGGGCAAACCGTTTCAGGAGTTCGTTTTTGTAGGACTACCAGTCCGTTGGCCGATCCCTCCATCCTAGTATCTTGCCAGCTGCTGCTCCGGTTATCTTCTGGTTGGTCACTATAATCCGATGTCTATCGGACCATCCTGCAGTAGCATCCTCTACGACCCCTAAGAAGGCTTCAATCGAAAAGTATCCCTCAGCGGGGTGGGAATCATTGAACTCGACAATCGGAATCGTTGGTACCAGAAGATCACCCGCTTGTACTGGTTTTATCGAAGGAGGTCCCGCGTCAATTTCCGACCGAGTTGAGGTTGTAATATCACCTTTATTGTTCTGATCATTCTGCATGTATCTACGTATTTCCGCCATTTCGCGCATGAGTGCTTGTATGTATATCGGTGCGCCCGTTCCCAAATTCTCTCCACCGAGTACAGTGTCTACCATAGCTACATGATTCGTTTCTCCCCTCTCTCCGCCATCGCCACTCGACGTCGAACTTCTCGTGTTAACCATTATCACTATTATCTTTTGTTTCCCTTTTCCAGAAACCTCACGTCGGCTAAAATCACTTAGCACATACGATAATCTGTTAATACCCCACACCTGACACCATTTAATATTACCGGATCTGGGTCGTATTGGGGTTCAATCAGTTTTAGGAAAACATGAATAGAGAGGGATTTCAGGCACAAATAATAGCCGAGTTGATCATTTTACACATGCTGTATTCTCTTAAGTTTACAAGGGCCCCCTTAATTATGATTACGTTACGTTATTGAGAAAAAGCCCTCAGAAAATGGTACTCGGTTTGGCACACATGTTGGCACCTGCCATTCCTGACGTGACACACTCGCCAGGCCTCCAAAACCGGACTGTCTCCTATGGGCAGTTTCCCCATCACCTATAGATGGGCATCGCGATGCCTGATCAATGATTGGTTGTTTTGACCCGAAAGTCTCATAACAACCAATCTGGAGAGGGTTTGGTGACGCCAAGCCTATAACCGTCATTTTCGTAGTGCCACCCAAGCCACAACGTAACCGTCCTTCCTCTAACAAAGAAGAAAAATCTGTTGACACTTCAATTATCCTGATCAGTAACGGCCAACTTGACTGTGATCAGTTCATATATATATATATATATATATATATATATATATATATATATATATATATATATATATATATATATATATATATATATATATATATGTGTGTGTGTATAGCTTATATGTATATATCCTCATCATTACCTCCTCTTACACCTATTTATGCAAAGGGCCTCAGTTAGGTTTTTCCAGTTGTCTCTATCTTGAACTTTTAAATCAATACTTCTCCATTCATCGTCTCTTACTTTACGCTTCATAGTCCTCAGCCATGTAGGTTTGGGTCTTCCAACTCTTCTAGTGCCTTGTGGAGCCCAGTTGAAAGTTTGGTGAACTAATCTCTCTTAGGAGTGCGAAGAGCATGCCCAAACCATCTGTGACTCATGTCCATACAGTAACACCGATCTTACTAAACGTGTATATTGTCTAATTTTTACATGTAATTTCAAGGCGATTTCATTCTCAAATTCTACTTAGCATAGCCATTGTCTGATTGATTTGTTTTTTCTATCTTTCACTAAACTTTAATTCTAAAGACCCAGTATTGGAGATATATATATATATATATATATATATATATATATATATATATATATATATATATATATATATATATATATATATATATATATATATATATATAATGCAGCCGTTTCTACTCCACTGCTGGTCAAAGGCCTCATACACGCCCTTATTCATGTCTGGGTTGTGGACAATTTTCATCACCACGCTAGCCAACTGCGGATTGGTGATGGTGGGAGAATTTTGTCTGATAGCTCACAGGAAGCCAACCTAGTATTGGTGACCCACACAAATGAAAAATGAAGTTTTTCATTTTTTTTGACAGATTTTGATCTAAAAACCTACAGTACGAAACAAGATATTTCAATTTATATCATTTTTAAAACATCAAGAGGAAAATTGCAGATAAAATCATTGAGATAAAATTATAGATGATTGATTTTATTCAAATGTAAAAAGAGAAATTGTAAAGTTGTTTTCATTCATGAATTAGATAAAAGATGAATATTCTTCTGTTTCATATTTTACTAGACAAGTTTTTAAAAATACCTTCAAGATTTAATTCGTTCACAAATGATTAAAGAAATCACAGACATGTTTACAAATTTTCTATAATAATTCATATTTTTTTCCGGTCAGCATTGATTAAAATTTATTTTACATATCAAAATTTTAAAGTCCAAATTATAGTTATACGTTAGGTAATCATTCTAACACTAGTTCTAAAATTAGTCTATTGAATTATGTTTATTTTCTATATAATTTATCAGTATATTGATACGTTAATCCTTTATTATACAATTACAATGAATAAAGTAACTATATGATACAACAGTATACATAAAACAAAATTTACATTGCTTCTTTTAATGGGGTAAATTAGATGGTTCTTACAATCATAGATTACACAAAGTAGTGAGCTGAGCATTAAGAGTACATAATCTGGAACGATAATATATTTAACATCTCCGTCGGTTTACCCGATACGCGAGAGAATTGAGCAATCACGTTTAGAATGGTTGTTTTGTCAACCCTTCAGTTAAGAGGGTTTTCAATAATATTATAGTAACTAAGTACATTATCATTATATTCAAATCTAAGCAACTTGATCAGCCCCTTTTTAAGATTCTGATTTCTTTTTCTTTAACTAAATATGTGAATTTTTACTGAATCTTCCAGATGATATGAAAATTTTCATTCAAATTTATCAAAAATAATTATAAACACAAAAAACAAATCAAAAAATTCTTAAAATGTTAAATAGCCCAAAATATTCGAAAAGACATCATTATGATGATAAAATATCTTTCCGTCTGATCAAACTCGTCAGGAATTTGCGTAATGTTAACTTCACTGAGATTGGAGGAAGCCTTTCCTGCTCCATCAGTATTCAATAAGTAAAGAAAGTGAATGGTAGAATACAAAGGTGAAAATTTTATTTTCGTTGACTATAATGAAGATTAATTTATGTAATTTTCTATAGATTTTACAGAAAATAGAAGAACTGGCAACACAGTTTTCTTTCGTTTCTGTCTTGACTTTCGAGGGGGACTAAATGAAATATAATTCTATATCATCCCTTTATCTAAGTTTCTATGTTAGTAAATGTTGCATTTTTAATCCTTCTTATTCTATAATGACCTTTTGATCTATTTCTAATTATGTTTAGGGGGAAACAGGAGGATCTGCTCTTCTAGTCTGTTGTAAGATTCCATAAAAACAGTTATATTTACGAAAACTATCTCACAATTTTTAATATTTGATTTAGAGGGAGAAAGAAAGGATAGCAAAATGTGAAAAAATATAGTAATTATAGATTATTTTCTTCCTCATTTACTGTGGCAATTCTGTTAGAGAGAGAGAGAGAGAGAGAGAGAGAGAGAGAGAGAGAGAGAGAGAGAGAGAGAGAGAGAGAGAGAGAGAGAGAGAGAGAGAGGGTAAATGGTTCTGTCGCTATTTTGTTTTTTCCGTAGGTTCTGAATGTTGCTTATATAAGTACCAACAGTATTCTTAAAGCTCCAGGTAAAAGCAATTCCAAAGAAAATCCTACTGTCTGGAATGAAAAATTAAATACATACAAAACAATTAAGTGGCATTCATTGGTTGCTACAGTCAAGGATTCTAGGTAATCACACCTATAAATAGGTACAGACATGTTAGTAATTACATTATTACAAGCTAGAATTAATGAGGTAAGTAAATTAACGAGTTACTTAAACACAAATCAGTCAGTTTAAACATGCAATGTTGCATTACCGTTTGGAACAGAAATCAACACATTGACCCCTTTTACTAATCATTGGTATTTTGCATAGCTAAAACGCTCATACCAGAGCTCAAGGACACCATTAGGGTAGAACTTTCTAGCTAAAAATGCTTGGTTATAGATTTTCCTTTGTTCGTTAAAGGATACCACAAACATTACGTCCTATAACATCTTTTTTCCTATCAAAGTAGGGACTTAATCATTCTCCAAAATGGCCGGTGTAAGAGTTTTATGGACGACTTGACCAAATACTACGAATGAATTTACAAAGATCTAAAATTTCATGATTCCACAAGTCAATGGGGTCGGATCCAGTTCGAAGGACAACTAAAATATAGAATTTGAATAATGAGTAGGAAATGATTCCAGGAAAACCTCCCAGCTCCGATTTCAGAATTCCTGGCTTGGAGAAGTAGAGCGCCAGCACTCTCACATTCAACAAACCTGAGATATTCAACAAACACTGTTTGCTAACCACACACACGTTACTTAGATATAAAGTTTTAATTTGATTTTTATCTTGAAGGGCAACATTGAAATAAGTTTATATTTATTATGAAATAAGTTCACATTAGAGCTGTTAATAAAGATATCTTTAACCAACAAGAGTTAAGTGATTCCTTTTGCAATGATGTAAGTCAAAATATGAGGCGTTAATTTTCCCTCTTGAGTCAACTTGTAGGTTTCAAGAGACTGAGAGGAAAGAAAAAAGATTCAGTTTATAACCAATTGTAAACAACAAAAGAGAGAATTTACATTTATTACTAATGGTGGAGTCGTTTTGTAGTAACTCACTACATTGATGTAGGCGAGAGGTTTCATTCAAAAGGAATCTTAATAAGGTTTTTCTTATACTAACAAGTACAGTAGATATTATTCCTTACAAGTTGATCAATTGGAGACGTATTATACACTGAAGGAAGGAACCCAATTGTTACCACTTGTCCTACAATTACTTGGATTGGAATCAATCCAAAGTAATGAATTCCCAGTTAAATCCAGTTCTCTTTGGAAGATGCAATAAAGCACAAAGGATTTTGCAATATGGAGGAGGTTTCAGAAGTCATCATCAAGAGATGATCAATTAACCCGGTCCGACTGATTCAGGTGTATAAACATCTAGGTAGACTACACATAGTGTTGCCAATTGAGGATGATATAATAAATTGGAAGATCAATACTTTCCTCTTTAATAGAATTTCTTTGAACGAGTTTTGTTTAGCTACATTGTGAATCAATATTCATTTGATTTTCAATATATATATATATATATATATATATATATATATATATATATATATATATATATATATATATATATATATATATATATATATATATATATATATATATATATATATATATAAAGACTATGATAACTATATCAGTTGCCTTTTTACCATTTAGTAAATAATAATAAAATGGAAAATGTTTTGCATTTAGTATCTTGGTTTTCTCTTCTTGTTTCAGATTTCATTTAAAAACCTCTATTATCTAAATTCAAATATTGTTCTCCGGATATCAATCAACCTTTTTGTTCCAGAACCAAGCATTGTTCAATACCTCATATAGCTACTGTTATCAAATGTTGTATGAATAAAATAGATAATATTTTGGTCTTTTTTTATTCAATGCTACAAAGCTGGAGAACAATATTTGGTCGTTATAAATCTAGTATGAAATGTAAAATTACTTATCAGTCATTGTATCACAATCAATTGAGATGGTTTTTTATTATTATGAAAACATATTGGAAAGAAATCAAAATGATTCTGAGTAGAAATTTACGTTTGAAGAAACTCTTTGGTTCCAATTTGATTATTGTGTTTATACTTATTACAAATATAAACACTTTACATTGAAATCACCATTTCTTTGAATTTATTTACCCATTATGAAGTTATTCGGTTGAATACATTTAATTGAATAGATTTTGATATGAAAGGCATCGAGGTATCTTCGGAAACAATGGTTATACTCTTAGTAATTACTTGGGTGGAATAGGCCTGGGTTGGAGGTTGGGTGTTGGGGGTGAGTCAGAACAACTGCTGTACCATTGAGAAGAACCACGTGGTTTTTCTCTCTCTAAAAGATCATAATTTTCCACTCAATGAATAAGTGCTCAAACTGGATTTTCTTCTTGTTGCATATTAATCCTTAGTTTTAAACTGTCTCTCAAAGATTTGTCCTAAATTCACTTGGCACGAGCCATTTTCACTTAAGGTTCGTTATGTCTATATTAACTTGGTCAATGAATAACCACACTACCAACTGGCTACAGCAGGCAATCAGCACCAGGAAAACTCCGTCTCTCCCACGGCCACACCCGTTGGTGAGAGAGCATAGGAGACCTACATGGAGACTATAATGTATGCTTTGTGTACCCAAGAGGGTATTCAATAATAATTGTCAATTGACACATTGGTTATATGTATTGCTCGAATGGTTGGATAATCTTGATACAACTCTTTCTAAAAACTTTGAATTCTTTTTCTCAAACTACATATGCAAAATATTACTAATTATTCGTAAATATTATACAAAAATTGCAATCAATTTCTTAACGAATAATTATTAAAACAAAAACAAAATCTTAAAAGGTAACAGTAGGCAAGGCTGTTCAAGAATACATCATTACACAGTCACTCTCTGACTGATATTGGCCGGGAACGTTCCTTCTCGGACTGTGTTACTCACTGATCAGGCACAACTCGCCTGCAGATATAATCTCTCTGACATTCTCCGTTACAAGAGGTTGTCTTGTGGTATAGTGGCAACGTCATACTGGCTTGAATGGAAAGGCCAGCGTTCGATTCTCCCAACAGACGAGGGAAATAAGTTTTGTTTCTGCTCTTATTAATAATACTTTTATTGTTAGGAAACGTTTAACTTAGATTGGTTTATTTTACCTGCATTCTTTGTTACTGTTTTGATTCACTTTAACTTTACTTCTGCCATCCTTTCCAACCTTTGTTTTTTAATCTCCTGATTCTCCAGATAATTAAATCTTTGCTCAACACACAATATTTACAAAATACAATATTATACCATCCAAGTTTGAACTCCCAAAGTATCAATAAATTAACTCCTAAACTTTAGAGGAACGTTCAATAATGTAGTTACTGTTTTCACTAAAACTTCTCTTAAACTGAGATTAAGCAATGTCGTTGTGGATTATAGCCAACAGTTCATGTTGGCACCGGCCAAACCAAAGAAAACTGAACCGTTGTAGAAGCCTTCACTATAAGCCACAAACTGGTTGTTTGTCTAAACAATAAGTTCCTTTCTTAGATATTATTATTATTATTATTATTATTATTATTATTATTTGCTAAGCTACAACCCTATTTAGAAAAGCAAAATGCTATAAGCCAATGGGCTCCAACATGGAAAATAGCCCAGTGACGAAAGGAAACAAGTAAAAATCAAATTCTTAAGAAGAGTAATAGCATTAAAATAAATATCTCCTATATAAACCATTAACACTTTAACAAAACAAGAAGAAGACAAATATGATAGAATAGTGTGCCCAAGTGTACCCTCAAGCAAGAGAACTCTAACCCAAGGAGTAGAAGACCATGGTAAAGAGGCTATGGCACTACCCAAGACTAGAGAACAATGGTTTGATTTTGGAGTTTCCTCTTAGAAGAGCTGGTTATCATAGCAAAAGAGTCCCTTCTACCCTTACCAAGAGTAAATTGGCCACTGAATAATTACAGTGCAGTAATCCCTCGGGTGAAAAAGAATTGTTTGGTAATCTTAGTGTTGTCAGGTGCATGATGACAACAGTGAATATGTAAAGAATATGCCAGACTATTCAGTTTGTGTGTGTAGCCTATGTGTGTAGGCAAAAGGAGAAATGGACCGTAACCAAAGAAAAGTACCCAATGTATTACTGTCAAGAGGAAGAAGAAGATGGAGAAGACTTGATGTTCATTACTGGGTCAAATGTGGTTGCCCTTGAAGTTAGAAGTAAAAGTATGCAACCTATGATGTCTCTGTAGGAGGTAGCCATTGAAAGTGAATTTTCTGCAGATTGCAGCACTTTGCACCTACTTCTAGTAATGTGCCCACAATCACAGTTTTGTTGGGAGAGCAATGAGGAACCTAGACCACGAAAGGAGTGAGAGAACTCCTCGACCTAATGAGACTCATATTTATTGTTCCCAAAAAGAGAAGCCATCCAATGGGTGCTCATGAACGAAACATCTAAATCCTCCTGGAAGGAATTGAACTTGCTTCTGAAGATCCTTCCACGATTCCCTTGGAACTGATAAGAGAAATGTTGATATTTTTGGACTACACAATATATTTCGTACTTGGGTCATGGGTTGACTGTTATTGGTCGTAGCTGTGTGAGAAGAGAAGCAGAAAAAAATACTACTGAGACATCAGTATGGGAGAGCATCAAGAATTTGACTCTCTCTCTCTCTCTCTCTCTCTCTCTCTCTCTCTCTCTCTCTCTCTCTCTCTCTCTCTCTCAGAAAACGAAAGATTTTTGGGAGAAATATCTTTTCAATACAAACACACACACACACAGGAACACACACACACACACACACACACACACACACACACACATATATATATATATATATATATATATATATATATATATATATATATATATATATATATATATATATATATATATATATATAAATATATATATATATGCCCCCTGTGGCCGCGGGGGCATAAAAACAATTAGAATAGCGCCAACGTTATCCCTGCGTGTCGTAAGAGGCGACTAAAATAGACGGGACAAGGGGGCTGGGAACCCCCTCTCCTGTATAAAAAATCCTGTGAGACGTTATCAAAGAGATGGAGCTGGGGGAGAGTGACTGCTCCCCACACTCTAGTTTTGGGGTGTTTGAATGTGCGTGGATGTAGTACGATAGAGAGTAAAAGATGTGAGATTGGAAGTATGTTTAGAAGTAGAAGGATGGATGTATTGGCCTTGTGTGAGACAAAGATGAAAGGAAAGGGTGAAGTGATGTTTGGTGAAATGTCTGGTAGAGTGTCTGGGATTGAAAGGGGAAGAGCGAGAGAGGGTGTGGCTTTATTACTGAGTGAATGGATGACAGGTAAAGTAGTGGAATGGAAAGAGATATCATCTAGGTTAATGTGGGTAAGGGTTAGGTTGGGTAGGGAATGTTGGGCATTTGTCAGTGCGTATGGGCCAGGTAGTGAGAAAAGTGAAGAAGAGCAGAATGAGTTCTGGAATGAATTAACTAGGTGTGTAAAAGGACTGGGTAGAGGGAATTATGTAGTTGTCATGGGTGACTTAAATGCTAGAGTGGGCGGTGGAGAGGTAGAAGGTGTCATTGGGAAGTATGGCGTACCAGGTGAAAATGAGAGTGGTGAGAGACTGGTAGATAAGTGTGTTGAGCAAGAGATGGTGATAAGTTCTAGCTTTTTCAAAAAGAAAGATACAAATAAGTTTACATGGGTAAGAGTGGTAAATGGAAGAGTAGTAGAAAGGGCATTAATGGATTATGTGTTGATAACTAAAAGAATGTTTAGAAGATTGAAAGACGAGCACGTGTTTAGGGGTATGGCTAACGGTATGTCTGATCATTTTCTGGTGGAAAGAAAATTAGTTGTAGCAAAAGAGTGGGGGAATAGAGTAGGGGGATGTAAAAGGGAACTGGTGAGGGTTGAAGAGCTAATAAAACCAGGGGTAAAAAGTAAATATGAGGAAAGGTTGAAAATGGCATATGACGAAGTGAAAGTAAGAGAAACCGGTAATTTAGAGGAGGAGTGGAAGTTAGTAAAAAAAAAAAAAAATTTGTTGGGATTGCAAGTGATGTGTGTAGTAAGAAGGTTGTTGGAGGTAGCATGAGGAAGGGCAGTGAATGGTGGAATGAAAGGGGGATGGTAAAGGTGGTAGAGAAATAGAGGGCTTTTGAAGAATGGCTGCAGATTAATAGTATAGAGAAGTATGAAAAATATAGAGAGAAAAATGTGGAAGTAAAGTGCAAGGTACGTGAGGCAAAGAGGACAGCTGACCTGAGGTGGTGTCAGGGATTGGGTCATTCTTATGAAGAGAATAAGAAGAAGTTTTGGAAAGAAGTGATGAGAGTAAGGAAGCTAGCTCAAGAATTGAAGAGACAGTGAAAGATGGAAATGGAAGGCTGTTAAAAGGAGAGGAGGCAAGGAAAAGTGGGGGGAATATTTTGAAAGTTTACTGAATGTTGAGGATAATAGGGAGGCCGATATAATTTATGTTGCAGGTGTTGAGGGGCCAGTAATGGGAGATGAGAATGAGAGATATTACGATAGAGGAAGTGAGGAGAGCACAAGATGAAACGAGAGTAGGAAAAGCATCTGGTATGGATGGTGTGAGAGCTGTGATGTTGAAGGAAGGGGGTTTGAGTGTACTTGAATGGTTGTTGAGACTGTTTAAAATATCTTTTGTGTTGTCAATGGTACCAGTAGATTGGGTTTGTGCGTGTATTGTACCACTATATATGTGTAAGGGAGATGTGCATGAGTGTTGTAATTCAAGGGTATTAGTTTGCTGAGTGTAATTCGAAAAGTGTATGGTAGAGTACTGATTAAAATGACTAAGGATAAGACAAAGAATGCAATCTTAGAAGTACATGTTGGTTTTAGAAGAGGTAGGGGTTGTATGAGTCAGAATTTTACAGTTAGGCAGATATGAGAGAAATATTTAGCAAAAGGTAAGGAGGTGTATGTTGTGTTTATGGATCTGGAGAAAGTGTATGATAGAGTTGCTAGGGAAGAGATATGGAATGTGATGAGGTTATATGGAGTTAGTGGAAGGTTGTTGCAAGCAGTGAAAAGTTTCTACAAAGGTAGTAAACCATGTATTAGGATAGGAAATGAGGTGAGCCATTGGTTTCCGGTGAGAGTGGGGCTGAGACAGATATGTGTGATATCGCCGTGGTTGTTTAATTAACATGTATGGTGATGGAGTGGTGAGTGAGGTGAATGCTCAAGTGCTTGGATGAGGATTGAAACTAGTAGATGATAATAACCATGAATGGGAGGTAAATCAGTTGTTGTTTGCGGATTATACTGTGCTGGTTGCAGACGCATAAGAGAAGCTTGGCCGATTAGTGACAGAATTGGAAAGGGTGTGTGAGAGAAGGATATTGAGAGTTAATGTGGGTAAGAGTAAGGTTATGAGATGTACGAGAAGGTAAGGTGGTGCGAGGTTGAATGTCATGTTGAATGGAGAGTTACTTGAGGAGGTGGATCAGTTTAAGTACTTGGGATCTGTTGTTGCAGCAAATGGGGGAGTGGAAGCAGATGTACATCAGAGTGAATGAAGAATGCAAAGTGTTGGGTAGTTAAGGGAGTAGTAAAAAAATAGAGGGTTGGGCATGAATGTAAAGAGAGTTCTGTATGAGAAAGTGATTGTACCAACTGTGATGTATGGATCGGAGTTGTGGGGAATGAAATTGACGGAGAGACAGAAATTGAATGTGTTTGAGATGTAGTGTCTAAGGAGTATGGCTGGTGTATCTTGAGTAGATAGGGTTAGGAACGAAGTAGTGAGGGTGAGAGCTGATGTAAGAAATGAGTTAGCAGCTAGAGTGGATATGAATAAGTTGAGGTGATTAGGCCATGTTGAGAGAATAGAAAATGGCTGTCTGCTAAAGAAGGTGATGAATGCAAGAGATGATGGGAAAAGTACAAGAGGAAGGTCAAGGTTTGGGTGGATGGATGGAGTGAAGAAAGCTCTGGGTGATAGGAGGATAGATGTGAAAGAGGCAAGAGAGCGTGCTAGAAATAGTCTTACTAATACCGTAAACTTCTATGGGTTTGTGCTAAACGTAAATTTCTTAAGTTCTTCCAAACTGCAGCAGTTTCTAATGGCTCTTTCTGCTTTGTAAGATTGTTGCTAGGGAACATTATATCATTTACATAAATTAAGGTTTCTATTCTAATATTTCTAATCATGGTTCTCATCTTCTCACTTATTAAATTAACTTTGTCCCTGACTATTGAGAATAACTTTGGTTCAAATACTGTTCCCTGTTTTACATTTCCTTCTATCCTAATTTCCTCTGTATATCCAAAGGGGCTCTTGATAATTGCTTAGCCCCTTCTCAGGAGGGAGGGGCGGGGGGGGGGGGGGAGGACACCAAAATGTCGTCATCTGTATAATCATCCTGAGACAGAATTGAAGATTAACATCCTTTAAATTCAAGAAACCTCTTGCTTATATATGGTGTTGTTTACTGGGATTCGAATAGCTCATCACTTTCCTTTGTAGCAAACAAAGTCTAGAAATGGGAAAATCCGAAAACCGAATCTTCCTTAATACTAGTTAGGAATGAAAAGACATTTGATTATCATTTGGATAGTCAGCAAAACCCTTACACGAGAGAAGCTGGAGATATATCTGTTGGAAAAGAAGAACAGCAACAAGAAAGTGAATGGAAAAAATCAATATTCAATGTATATATAAATAGGAAATACAATGTCCGTAAAGAGGCTAGGATAAGCAGTTTGAACAATGATTACTGAAACTGCAATGATTACTGAAACTGCCATGATTACTGAAACTGCCATAATTACTGAAACATCCATGATTACTGAAACATCCCGTCATACGCATGATGTGCTGGTACCGTCGGGAGTTGAAGCGTCAGTAATTGATTACCAAACACAGACGTCGCTTCAGCCTTAGGAAAGAGAAGGTCCTTCAGTTCCAGAGAAGGAAAAAAAGGAGCATCTTATTGAGAGCTCATCAGGAAACCTCTTACCCAGTGTCGGAGCATCCTCGAACTTCGATCTCGAAAGTCCAAGGTGACGTCAGTAGCATAGATGCTGGTGTGAAGAAAATTCGTGCAAGCCTGGCATTTGGGAGGTTTGCAGATTGTAACGGATCCCTTGGAAAAATGACAATCAGTATGTTTATGGCAGGTCTTGTTGCCACAGGGTGACTTGACCTGCATGGTAGAGGTGACCTGTAAAGAAGAAATATTTCAATGACTACATACTAATTAGTATCAGAACAGTGGGTAAAGCATTCCAATGGGTGAAAATAAGTAGACTCAGCATCCCAAGACCTGTGCCACCTCGTCAAATGTATACGCTAAGTGGAAAATGAAAACAGCCACCCTAGGGCACCTGAGAACACTATCCAGCTCCCAGAAGGACCTTCAAGACTGCAGCTTCCCGCCATGACAAATCAACAGCATGGGAGGATAGACAGCCTCACCCAACCAGTGAGGTTAGATGAAAGAAGGAGATGGTGCATGAGTGAAAGTTTACCAGGCATGGCCACCAGCTAGCATGTAATAGCCCAAGTCAAGGCCGGTAAAAACACCCATGAAACACAAAGGAATTATGGGGGAATACCATAAATATACCATACCTTAAAAGAATAATATAAAACATAATTTTCAAGTGATATGACTAAATAACTAAGCGTTTCTGAGCGAATTTGTAACATTATGCAATGGCACTGATTGTATGCCGGCCTCGTAAAAATAAAAGCATGCAAATCAAGTAAAACACTGGGGTGGAGACGCAAAATTCTCCAACACACGAAAAAGAGACCTCAACTTGAGTCGATGAGGAAGAAGCTGAAGTATCCATGATTGAAAATCATTAAAAAAGCCAAGAAAAATAGGCAGAGTCTCTCCAGGCAACCGTCAAAGATGGCGACTTTGAAGGGGAATGGATAAACAGGAAATGTGTTAGTTTTAGCACATCGAGATCTCGAGTTGTAACGGCTTTCTTAACGACGTGTCCTAGCATTACCTTATCCTTTAAGACAAGGTTAACTATTTTGGGAATGATAATCATGGCCTGTTATAAACACGTCCCTGATTTATACATGATATCTCTCGGGATATTAGCTCCGGAGGTTGAAACTCCGTTGATACCTCAAAGGTGAAATTTCTCTGGTATAGCACTTGCAGAAATATACCAAGTAGAAGCTGCAACTGAGTAACTTCCATTAGGACGACGTAGCTCGAGCCCAAACAAGTCCAAGATGAAATAATACTGATGGATTAATGCTATATTCAACTATTGTATACGATGTAGGTTATGCAAAATCTACTAATAGACTTCACTAAACAATAGCAAAACATTAACAGCAATATGAAAAAAAATAGCCAGCTAACAGAAAATAAAACTATATTTAAGATTTATCATACTGTAGATTTTTACAGTAGCCTAGTACACATAAATCCACCGAATACTCAAAGCATACCCAAACTAATGGATAAATTTACAAAGTTGTTACCTAGCAGGACAAGTTGACTTTCCAGACTTTTATAATGCGAGGGACAGATGGAGTTGAGTAGTTTCAGATATAAAATTTTGACACAAGAAATATGGCTTCTGCTTCTAATGATGAATGTTGATTCAGTCTTCTTTGTCCTCTTTAAAATACTTTATCGTTGTGTAGTCACTAAAGGTCAGAGTCACAGAGGGTGTAGCTGAAGAATGTCTCCAAACACGAGTAGTGTTCATTCAGGTCTCTCTTGTTTTTGCCTCCCCCTGTCTTATTATATTGGGAACAATACTCTAGAGAATTTCAGATCATTAAGACTAACATTGTGCAATAGCCACCTGCCAGGATTCCACTCTTGAATCGTCCTGTTGAACTCACGTTTGTCAGACGGCCGGCACCAAAGTACATTAGGCCTAGTTATTAGAAGTATTTAGAACTCCCATTTCATACCAACAACAACAGCCTTAATAACCAGTCACAATGAAGA
Source organism: Palaemon carinicauda (assembly GCF_036898095.1). Lineage (NCBI taxonomy): Eukaryota > Metazoa > Arthropoda > Malacostraca > Decapoda > Palaemonidae > Palaemon > Palaemon carinicauda. The sequence continues at coordinate 16,714,262 of NC_090749.1, forward strand.
TCCATACAATGTACGCTAAGATGAACACTAACTCCCTGAATGGGAGCTTATTCACGAACGATGTTTAAATTACAAGCAAATAACAATTTAGATCCCAGCCAGGCCGCCAATTCTGTTACGTTCATCTATTGTACACGACGTAGATTATGCAAAATCTACTCAAAAAGTTTTTTAAAACAATAGCAAAAAATTACCAGCTATATGAAAATAATATCCAGTAAACAGAAAATAAAACTATATTCAAGATTTAACATAAATATTAACATGGTAAAAAATTCACCGAATACTCACAGCACACCAAAACTAATGGACAAATATCCTTGATTGGCTGCCAACGCAAGAGCCCGTGTCCAGCATTAAGGGCTGGGAAATCTAGCAAGCAGGCAAGCAAGCAAGGGTACATATCCCTACGTACTGCCGACGCAAGAGCCCGTGGAGCTAAGAACTGCAGAACTGTAGCCCAGGAAGCAATCAGGAGTACAAAAACGGCAGGGGCGCAGACCTTCTACACTGGCAGTACTGTAGATCCTGGTATTCAGACAACAGTAGTTGCAGTATATTCCAATAACTTTTCGGCCTGCTGGAGAACTTCATAAAAGGCCTCCACCATGCAGATAGAGCTTGTGGCAACAAAACAAGCACTAAAACGCTCCATTGAGAATGAAGGACCCGTAGTCATTCATACTGACTCAAGTTCATCAATGCATGCCTTGGAACAGGAAAAGAACAAAGAAATCAAGGCTCTACTAGCTGATATCAAAGCACTCCTATATAAGCACAATTAAAGAGGCAGATCTGTGACTCTCAACTGGATTCCCAGTCACATTGGAATACCAGGGAATGAGAAAGCAGATGAGCTGGCCAAAAGCACCAGACACATAGACAGAGTATAGGTACACATGGGCCACAGACCTAGTGCCTCCCCCATTGACAGAAACATGCCAAGAGAGCAGGCTATTTTCATCCACAGATTCAGGCTCGGGTATAAAGCAAATTGGCAGATGATGGAAAATAACAATGAAAGACCCTGTAAATATTGTGACGTCACAACACAAAAGGCCCTCCTGCACTACCTGCTAGAATGTAGGGAAACAGCCAAACCGAGGGATAACCTTCAAGCGGACATCAACTCATAACACGCCAGGCAGCCTGCAGCCACATTGGTAAAAGCAATTGTCGAAAACATAGAAATCCACAGACAATTGCTGTCAAACCTACCTCCACTGAGGTAACAACCTCTAAAACCCTCATCTAGATCCATATCATCCCCTCACCGTAAGGCCCTAAACATGTCACCCCCTGCATTTTTCTATAACTTTTACAACTACTAAAATATTACGTAGGGACCCTAAGGAGTAAAAGGTTGGACAACCCTACCTGCAACATTTTTCAACATTTCAAATGTATGACAACCCCTCCAAACTACCACTATCTATGACATGAAGGCCCCCTTCCACTACCACCATCATCCTTCCTCTGTTCGCATCTGTCTCTACAACTAAAAACCTTTCAAATTTCCTTTTGTTTAACAACCAACCTGTATTTTATAGGTTACCTACGGGTCGAAAAGGGAAAGGCCCGAACCAACAGGAATTGTTGGCTACAATACAATGAATGAACGAAAGTTGGTACCAAGTAGGACGAGCTGACTTTACAAAGATTTATAAAGCAAGAGACAGATGGCGTTGAGTAGTTTCAGACATAAAATGTTGACAGGAAGAAATATGGCTCCTTCTTCTAATGATGAATACTGATTCAGTCTTCTTTGTCTTCTTCAAAATACTTTATCGGTTTGTGTAGTCACTTAAGTCAAGAGTCACAGAGGGTGTAGCTGAAGAATGGCTCTAACACAAGAACGTTCAGTCTGGTCTCTCTCGTTTCTGCCTCCCCCTAATTTCTAAAATGGGCTGCCAATATAAGAGCCCGTGTTCAGCACAAGGCTGTACACTCTAAAAAGCAAGCAATGATCTTTCTGCCAGCTCAAGAACTCTCCTACCCAGCACAGGGGACACACAGTTCCCTGCCAGTTTGTTGGCAGAAATTTTCAGCTCTGACATACACTGTCGACTTTCCAATGAGCTCTTATAGCGGCACCTTCATCTGTTGTTTCTGCTATAGCAAGTAACACCAGCATTATCAAGACTTTTGTCATTTTAACAGGAAAAAATGCAATGAATGCACTGCATACTATGGTCAGAATGGAAAATTTATGTTCTCTGCTCTCAAGCTGGCTGCAGAGCTGGGCTTGCAGTTTGATTGGGACTGTGTCCTGCACAAGATATGGTGCAGATGCAATGATTGCAATCTGTATCACGACATCGTAAATCGACTTATCATTAAAAAGAATAGGGAGCCTTCGTTGCACAAGAAAGCCTTACCTCTGAAGCTCATCAACATTGAGATCCCACAATTCCATACCCCAGGAGTTCTCCAGAAGATGCTGAAGACCATGGGCAACCCACCTAGATGGCTCAGTTTTAAACCAAATCCAGATATCGACAGCATCAAGGCTGCACCTAATAGATATTTTCAGGAAGGGGTCTTCCTGTTCTTGACCCCTCTCCTCAACCAATGAGGATGCCACCTGCCAAGAAGAAAAAGAATGGAATAACAGTGAAACTTCCTACTGCCACCTTCACTGCCACACTACCTACTAGCACTCCAACAACAGAAGAAGAAGCGTCAGCCATGGACCTGGATCCTTCCAAAGACACTCGTTCTCCTGCTCTGGCTGAGGCACATCAGCCAGACTGCAATTGCACATCCTGCCTAACACAGCTACTTGCCACACTCACCCCAACTGTTGGGCCTACTCCAGATCTTACTAAAGCTACTGCCACACTCACTTTAACTGTTGAGCCTACTCCAAAACCAGGGCCCACCACTAAGAATCCAGAGCACCAGCCAAAATGCAAGTTACCTTCCGTGGAAGGTGTACCTTCCTATGCAGCGGTTGTTGCCATTGCAGCCTCGAACCCAGGAATAAAGATCTCTACTAGAGTCAATCTAAAGGGTGACATGATCATTACAACCAAGGATCAGGATAGTGCCAGCTTTTTTCACAAGGAAACCTCCCAAGCCTATCTTGATCCTGCCGAGAAATTGAGAAAAGGAGTTGTCTCCAACTATTCTGTCAAAATGCCACTGATCTTCCTAACTGACTGCAGTAATGTTGCCCATGCTGAATGCTATTTGGGCTTCCATAAGCAGCCTACCAGGAAGGTCATAGTCATCATCATTGGGCCAATCCCACTGTCACTGGACCTCAGACTATGGGGAATTATCCCCATAGAGGACTTAGACATCGACCAGCTACGCTGCTTCAACTGCCAACGTTTTCGCCACCACAAGGAGAACTGCAGGAATTCAACGGTGTGTGGAGTCTGCAGTCGCTGGCAACCCACTCAAGAATGCATTGACACCTACAAGACGGGTTAGAGACCCATCCGAAGTGTCCGAAGTGTGGTGGATCTCACCACGCCTGGAACAGGAGGTGTCCAGAGGAATTTAGGAGATTGAGAGCATTACAGACCGTCCCATCTACCACTGCAGCAGCTGCCAAGACACAGCCACCTAAGCCCTAAAGAGCTCCACGTTCCAGGCCTCCATGTCAGACTTCCACTGATCCTAACTATTTCACTCCCAATCCTGTCACTGTGGTCATGCTCTTGCGGGCTGAGCGACTGCACCTCCATTCCTACAGTTATGCTCTCGGGGCTGAACAACTGTACGTCCTTCCCGAGGGCCTGTTTTGGTTGTGTATGCTCTTGGGCGAGCTGATGCTCTCGGGGCTGAGCAACTGTACGTCCTTTCTCATGGCCTGTTTTGGTTGTGTATGCTCTTGGGCGAGCTGATTCTTTTGTATATGTGTCTAGTAACTTTGAAAAGTAAGATTGCTCTCGTCGGAGCAATACACTTGAGCAGATTGTCGTGAGACAAGTACTGGCAAGACACAGACCACATTGGTTGGGTCTTCCACCTTAGGGGCTATGACTGACTGTTTAAGAGCCGCATCCGTGAATAATTTCTGGGCACTCTACGCACGCACCCACCCGTCCTTTTATATTAAGAACAATACTCACGAGAATTCTGGATCGTTCAAGGCAAACATTACGCAATAGCGACGCTCCAAAAACCAACTCTCAAATCATCCTCTTGAACTTACGTTCGTCAGATGGCCAGCGCCAAAGTACAGTAGTTATAAGAAGTGTCTAGAACTCCTGTTCCAGAACACAATGATATTTTGAGTTACAAATACATAAACATATATAAAGATTAATGATTTCTTTTTTATTCTTACATCAACATAATATGATAAGAAACGAATTATTTTATTTTCACATCAACATATATGAAAAATATGCAATTTTCACAAGTTTTGTAATAAAACATACACAAATTTAACGTAACATATAACACATATGAGTCTAAATTCATTACAAAATAATAAAGAGCCTTGGCTTACTTTCTGGATCTATTATTAGTCCTGAAAAAGAAATTGAGAGCGATGCATCGAATTTTGCTGTGAACTTTGTTTGTCTTGAGGCAATTGCAGTTCTTAAAAGATTATTTTTTCAGATAATTTATTAAGGTTTTACAAGAAAACGTCATTTGGAAGGAGATTTATAATCTTCCAGAATCTTTCAGGATTCCAGTCAAAAAATTAGGGAGAATTGTGAAGGAAGAGATTCGTCCTCTGGAAAGCCAATTGGGAGGAAAACGGATTTTCTTCAAAGGTGTCAAAGGCAATAAAGTTGTTGAAGGATCCTTATTATGGGTTCGATGAGTACGTGGTTATTAATTCGGGTCTAGGGGGGAATCTAGAAGAGGAAGGGAAGAGCCTTTAGGGAAACAGTTGTTGAACACTAAACGATATGCTTCTTAAGTCTGTCATTAACTGATAGGAGAGAAAAAAAGAGAGAGAGAGAGAGAGAGAGAGAGAGAGAGAGAGAGAGAGAGAGAGAGAGAGAGAGAGAGAGAGAGATTGACATTTTTCTTTGTAGAACAGGTAAATAGCCAAAGGATGCACATAAATTTAAAGAGAATGGTCCCAAAGGAATGATATTTCCTGAATTATTATCTGCACCCATTAAAGCGATAAGAATATTTATATCAAAACGGAAGCTTGGGGACAATACATTTCATGAATAGTCTTAAGCAAGACGTTTTGCCTTTACCAAAGTAAAGGGATCCAGGTGAACATTTCCTCTTCCCCGGATAAGGACTTATTCTGATAATGGGATATTGAAGCTGACTTACCTTTTGCATTCGAAAGATGTTCCCAAGATTTCACATTTCTGTTTAGACTTCGATCATTTTGGTATGAAAACAAAAATAAAATTCTATTTGTTTTTTCTTAGAGATGAATTTTTAGTTAGTTTTTTTGTCTTGAAGGAAAACAGAAATAAGTTTATATTAATTAAGAAATAAGTTCACATTAGAGATTTTTGTATGAATATCTCTCTCTAATTCAGACGAGATTCCTTTTGCAATGATGTTAGTCAAATTAAGAGGCGTTAATTTTCCCTCTAGAGTCAACTTGAAGGCTTCAAGAGACTGAGGAAAGAAAAGATTTATAGTTTATTACCAATTGTGAACAAGAACGGAACAGAATAAATTTTCATCAATTACTAATAGTCAAGTTGTTTTGTAATAACTGACTACATCGATGTAGGCGAGAAGTTTCATTCAAAAGTAATCTTAATAATGTTTCCAGTGTGGGATGTTTTTTTTTTTAATATAATTTAAAGTAGATATTATTCCTTACAATGAAGAAATCAGTTCGAGTCGTATCATACACTGATGCCAGAGTGAAGGAACCCAGTTAAGGTTTAAAGGCCGCTCATAAGTGGCAGAGGCCAGTGAATTGACATTGCCTTAGAGACTGACCATATACACATATGATCAGCGTCCAAACCCTCTCTTCACCCAACCTAAGACCAGGCAATGGCTGCTGATGACTCAAAAAAGAAGGTGAGGTTGCAGACACTAAAGAAAGTATTACGTTTGAGTGGAACTCGAACCCCAGTCCGTGGTGTGCCAGACAAGGACGCTTCCAATAGGCCACCGCAACTTATAATTACTGGGATTGGATTTCAGCCCAACGAAATCCCAGTTAAATCCGGTTCTCTTTGGGAGATGCAATAAAGAACAAAGGATTGTGCAATTTACAAAAAGCTTATCTATATTCAACTTTGTTTTCAGGATATCCATCAACCCTTCTGTTACAGAACCAAGCATCGTTCAATACCTTTTATGAAGTAATGTTATTAAATGTTAGCAGCTATATGTATATGTTGGTCTTTTCTCCAATGTTGGACAATGATATCCAGTTGTTACATATAAAGTAAGAAATGTAACATAACTTATCAGTCGTATTCTCATGATCAATTAAGATGATTTACAGTAAGTGATGAATGGTATAATTATTTTGATATATACAATATTCATTACTTCTTTTGTCGCAAGATCAGGGGCAATTTAATTTCACAGTTAAAGTAAAGTAGTGTCGTAGTGAGCACTGAGCCGAGCTATGAGAGCACACAGAAGCCCAGTAGTGGAAATGGTAACAGTTTTAACACCGACATTACATAATTTTAGTGCAATCTGATAAAGAGTAGAAACGGTTACCATGGCATGATGGTTTAGAATACAGGGGGGTACTCAGTAATAATAAGTTAAATAAACCCTTTAAGCCGGTAATCCATACCACAACTTTACAATCAACGTGACCACCCTCTTTTTTTAATACTGATTTCTAGTTCTATCACTATATATGTGAATTTTCACTTTATCTTCTACACAGTATTGGAATTTTTATTGAAAATTCTTAAAAAAAAATTATTTTAAACGCAAAAACAAATTCTTAAAAGGTAAAAAACTCAAACTACATCATCATGATGAAAAAATATCTTTCCATCTGATCTAAACTTTTCAGGAATTTGCGTAATATTGAAAATTCATTGAGATTGGAGGAAAACTTTCCTGTTCCATCAGTAATTAATAACTAAAGATATTGAATGATAGAATACAAACGTGAAAACTTTATTCATGTTGACTATAATCACTATTTGTGCAATTAGGCCATGGGGCATAAGCTGTATCTTGTCACTTCGTGGCCACTTTCATGGGGCAACTTCATTATATTTTTTTATCATAGAGAAAGTCATTCTCAGGCATTATGCAACAAGTTCCCACAAATATAGTTGCTCCTAAAATTTTAATTAGCCATTTTAATCATACAAATTATTTGTAGTTAAGTTGGTGGCTAATAGGTGGCCATACTATAGTTCTGTAGTTCCTTTTTTTGACAGTAGATGGCTAACAGCAAATTAACCAATCAAATTGCTTAGATTTCCAACATGGCAGCCCCCAGGACTTGCTTTATTCACTGTGTGTTGGAGGAAGAAAGTGATGTTTTACCCATTTCTGATCAATGTATGTCAAAAATCGAGGAGTGTAATAGGAAGTGGAAACATTTAGATGGTATTCAACGTGAGGTAGCAGAGAAACTGTCTGAAACTTTTAAAAAAACTTTAGATTTAGACCACCTTGGGTAGCATGCAGACTGTTACCGAAGGTTTACAGACAAACAAAGGATCGAAAGGGCCATTGTCCGCTGTTCTAAACGTAAAGGCACTAATCCAGATGATCTTTTTGGAACACCGCCTCGAAAAAGTGCCCGGCTAAGCCTAATTAGTGGGTCATCATCGCAAACATGCTCTGCAGATCATCAGCAGCCAACTCTGCCATCCACTAGTCAAGCTAGTCGAAGAAACCCCTAGGTGCTTCCTGAGCAGTGTATCATTTGTAAAAGGAAGCAGTATATAAAAGACCCTCACACTCGTACTCGAAAAAAAGAACGGTTGTCCAATTGTGAATATGAATCAGGTAAAGTTCTTTTTAGTACTGTTTATATTTTTTATCACAGGAATCATGATACTACCTAGTAGACTAAACATACACTGATGTAAATGCTAATGGTAAATATCGAGGGTAATACGTGTAAATGCCATTGGTAAATGCAGGCCAGTTTGTTTTGGCTGCAATATTGTACAGCATTTTGGGCCATTCATCGAGCCATAATACAGTGCTCGAACATGATACAGCACTGGCGAACAGACAACTTGACCGCAAAAATCTTGTGCCAGAGGGCTTTGCCAAAGGGGTGCATACCACCATTGTCTGGGACAATAATGATTTCAGGGAAGAAACAGTGACTGGGGGTGGGACTACTCATAATACTAATGGTCTTCTTCTTCAAAAGTCTGGGCCAGGGCTTGATGATGTGCAACCAACAACCTCAGATACTGTGCAACCTGCTGCATTGAAACGTAAAAGAAGCAGGAAGCGTGCCATAGATGCACCCCCTAATGTAATAGAGATTTACCACAAGAAAAGACGAGTTGGCCCATCACCTCAAACTGGTGAAAACAGCATGGTTGATGCCAGGTCACAACAGCTTCAGCAAGCAAATGTTCTTGACTCTGCTTATTGCACTAGCAAATTTACTGAGAGTGAAAAGCCCCTCCCTGGCTGGACTGGGTTTAATACCCAGCTTTACCCAGAACTTCATGAGCTTCCACCAGTTACCAAACTGGGATACCTCCCAGTTATAGATGCAAGTCCAACTAACATGGACACTGTGTATACAATTCTGAAGCAGAGCATTGGCATTGCTGATGAGCTGGAACTCGAGCATATTGCTTTGGTCTTTGACCAGGCTATATATGCCAAAGCACAGCAAATCCGGTGGCAAGATGATACATTTAAAGAAAGGTTAGTGGTCCGGTTGGGGGACTTTCACACAACCATGGCATACATGGCTACAATTGGAAAGAGGTTTCAAAATTCTGGGCTCGAAGATATCCTCATAGAAGCTGAAGTTGTTGCGCAGGGATCTGTTGGTGGCATACTTAGTGGACATCACTACAACCGTAGTGTGAGAGCCCACAAGTTAATGTTTGAAGCCCTTAGCTGCTTGAGGTTGAGGTCATTCACAGAGTCATGCAGTCCAGATGAACTGTTAACTGTCTCAAAGGTGTCAGAAGAGTTGTTGAATTCTGGGCCTACAGCCCAACTGTATGATATCATAAACCAGGATGAATTCAAGGGTGTAATTGACTCGTATGATGCCTTTGTTGAAAAAGAAAGGTCAGAGAAACCAACCTTTGATTACTGGTTATCATACCTTGACATTGTACAAAATCTCCTTTGTCTTCTGAGAGCCACCAGGGAGGGTAATTGGGAGCTGCACCTAGCTACACTGAAAAAAATCCTTCCATGGTACTTTGCTTATGACAGAGTGAATTATGCCCGATATTTACCTGCATATATTTCAGAGATGGCAAGCCTTGTTGATACGCACCCTGAAATTGACCAACAATTTAAGGAGGGAAACTTTGTTGTCCAGAGGCAGGACAGATATGAATTTTCTGCAGTTGCCTGTGATATGGCAATTGAGCAGACCGTGAATAGGGATTCGACAACTAAGGGGGGTATGAAAGGCCGGACCCTAGATAAGGGTGCCGTGAACAGGTGGCTATTAAGTCACCATCAGCGGGCAGCAATTGCTAAGGAATGTGAAAATATGGCTGGGAAGGGAGAAACAGAAAGGGGATGGAAAGACCTGGATGAAACTCGAATAAAACATGATGAGACAGCAGTTAGGAGTATAATGTCAACCATAAACTCAATGGTTAATCCATTTGAGTATTCAGGGGAGGACCTAATTAACATTTGCTCCGGCACTGTAACTCCATCTAATGTGAGGTCCGACCTTGAAATTGCTTATGGGAAAGGGGCTGATGCTATCAAAGAATTTGAAGAGTCCAGATTGAAATCAGAGCCTGAGAAACTATTTGAGCTAATCAAATCAAAGAAATTGAAGACCTTAGCCACAGTTGCAAAAACATCAAAGGTTAAAGTCGAGTCTGAAACAGTGCTACTCAAAGCCACTAATGACATGTTTAATCGCCTCCTGATTATTGGCAGGAGTAGGGAAGTAGATTTAAAGAAACTCTTGGCTTACTCATTGACACCTGTACCTTTGGCTTTGGCAACTGGCAATGGTACCATTACTAAAACAGATAAAGCAAAGTTGATGAAGAAGTTGGAGGGTCGGGCTGAGTGTGTGAATATAGAGGACATACCTCCAGGGTTTGCTTTGGTGATTGATGGAATGGCATTTATTCAGCAGGCACAAAACATTCCAGCTACATTTGGGATGTTTGCAGACAAGCTTTTGGTTGACCTTATCAGGTTAGGTAACCAGTATGGCTGCCAAAGGGTCGACTTTGTGTGTGATCGCTATCCAACACACAGTATAAAAAACTGTGAGCGAGGTCGCAGAGCAGCCAGTGGGGCTCAATTGGTGAAAATCACTAGGCCTGCCCAAAAGACCCCAAAACAGTTTAAGAAGTTCTTGGCTGAGGGGTCGAATAAAGAAAACCTCATGGAGTATCTTTATGAAACATGGGTGAAATGTAAGCCTAAGGTTTTTGGACCTATTGCATTGGTTGTCTCACAGGGAGAAAAGTGCCACTCTATAGGTGCAGTTGATGGTAAAATTATGATCATTGAAGTGTCTGACCTCTTCTGTGACCATGAAGAGGCTGACACGAGATTACTGTTGCATGCAAGTCATGCTGCTAGAAACATCTCAACAGTTCTAATAAGTAGTCCAGATACCGATGTTTTTATGATATCCCTAGCACTAGCTCAGGAAATCTCTGCTGATTTGCTATTTCAAACTGGTGCTGGGGACAAGCGATGAATTATCTGCATTTCCAAACTGGCTGAGAAACTTGGGACAGAAAAATGTCGAGCTCTTCTTGGTATGCATGTTTTTACTGGGTGCGACTCGGTTAGTGCATTCAAAAGGAAGGGAAAGGTGAAACCCCTTGACATATTCAACAAAACTGATGAATATGTCAATATGTTTGCAGAGTTGGGAACAGAATGGGAAGCATCATCTTCCATCTTGCCCATGTTTGAGAAATTTGTCTGCACACTGTATGGTCAGAAAGAATGCTCGGAAGTAAATGTTGCAAGATACAACATGTTCCGGCTGACATGCAAATCAGACTCTCGGATGCTGCCTCCAAACCAAGATTGTCTGCTACATCATGTAAAAAGGGCAAACTAGCAGGCAGCAATTCACCGTAGGTCCCTTAAGCCAATCATGCATGCTCCATCTCCCAATGGTCATGGCTGGAAGATTACTGGTGACACCCTTGTCTTTGAATGGATGGCTGATGACCCGGCTCCCCCTAGTGTACTAAAAACTGTGAACTGCAAGTGCCAGAAAGGTGGGTGCAAGGGTGCTTGCTCATGCAGCAAAATGAATCTTCCTTGTACTGACTTATGCAGGTGTCAGGTTGAGAACTGCACTAATAGGATCCCTGAGACAGAAAGTGTATCTGACCCTGACGTCTCTGACTCTGACTCTGACTTCTCTGACTCTGACGTGTCTGATGATGAATACTAGTGAATGGTGGAGCGCTGCTTTGCAGTACAGTTCCATCTCGTGAGAAAAATTTGCAGCAATAGGCCCTACTTAATTTCTAATTCATGATTATTTGCTATGGTGGGAAAAACACTACTTTATCTCCGAAGGATTCTTGTCAATTTTGCTAGGTTTATGAGGGTAAATTTGACTCTGGTTCTATTCTCGGTGTCCTTTTATTGTTGTTGGTTCTATTTTTGGTGTCATTTTATAGTTGTGATCTCTTAAAGCCTGTAAAAGTTGAATTTGATTTTGGTTGCACACTTAAAGCCAAGGATAATGGACATTTTTGATAACCTGGAAGTTAAGTTAACAGTGTAGTTCATAATAGCACCACCAGGGTGCTGTTGTTTACATTTCTATTGCATAATGTTAATCATATGTTATGATACATATGTACAACACTGTACTCATTCTTAAAAACTGTAAATAAAATGTTTTCTACTGAATATAAATCATCTTTGTGTTTTTGGTCATTTTCACTTCTGATGACTAATTGGTTACATAATGGCCTATAACTAATTAAGGAGCAACTATTTTTGCGGGAACTTTGCATGTTCTGATTGTCCTGACCCCCACTGTTCAAAATCAAGTGGAATCAACTTGCCCCAAGAAAGTGGCCACGAACTCAAAAACTAAGCCCCCTACAGCTTATGCCCCATGGCCTAAATGGAAATTTTTATAAAATTAATAAAAAACAGAAAAACTATCATCACAGCCCTCCTCCGTTTTCTGTCTTGACCATCGAGGGGGACTAAATAAAACCCAATTCTTTATAATACCTTTTTTTAAAGTTTATATGTTATTAAATGTTACATTTTTAATTCTTCTTATTCTATAATGACCAATGGTCGCTTTTTTAGAGAGAGAGAGAGAAATCAGTTCGAGTCGTATCATACACTGATGCCAGAGTGAAGGAACCCAGTTAAGGTTTAAAGGCCGCTCATAAGTGGCAGAGGCCAGTGAATTGACATCGCCTTAGAGACTGACCAATACACATATGATCAGCGTCCAAACCCCCTCTCCACCCAACCTAAGACCAAGCAATGGCTGCTGATGACTCAAAAAAGAAGGTGAGGTTGCAGACACTAAAGAAAGTATTACGTTTGAGTGGAACTCGAACCCCAGTCCGTGGTGAGCCAGACAAGGACGCTTCCAATAGGCCACCGTAACTTATAATTACTGGGATTGGATTTCAGCCCAACGAAATCCCAGTTAAATCCGGTTCTCTTTGGGAGATGCAATAGATAACAAAGGATTGTGCAATTTACAAAAATCTTATCTAAATTCAACTTTGTTTTCAGGATATCCATCAACCCTTCTGTTACAGAACCAAGCATTGTTCAATACCTTTTATGAAGTAATGATATTAAATGCTATAGGCCTATGTATATGTTGATCTTTTCTCCAATGCTGGAAAACAATATCCAATTGTTACAAATAAAGTAAGAAATGTAACATAACTTATCAGTTATATTCTCATGATCAATTAAGATGATTGACAGTAAGTGATGAATGGAATAATTATTTTGATATATACAATATTCATTACTTCTTTTGTCGCAAGATCAGGGGCTATATAATTTCACAATTAGAGTAAAGTAGTGTTGTAGTGAGCACTGAGCCGAGCCATGGGAGCACACTGTAGCCCAGTAGCTGAAGTGGTAGCAGTATTAACACCTACATTACATAATTTTAGTACAACCTGATAAAGAGTAGAAACGGTTACCATGGTATGATGGTTTAAAATATTCGTTGGTGTCTACCCCTCATACGTGGGGGTACTCAATAATAATAAGAATAAAAAATCCTTCAAGCCGGTTTTCCATAGCACAACTTATTGTTGGGGTACGGGCCTTTCCTTTGGTTGGCCCGTATAGCACAATTTTACAGTCAACGTGACCAGCCTCTTTTTTAGATACTGATTTCTAGTTCTATCACTATATATGTAAAATTTCACTTTATCTTCTGAACAGTATTGGAATTTTTATTCAAAATTCTGAAAACAATAATTTTAATCGCAAAAACAAATTCTTAAAAGGTGAAAAACTCAAACTACATCATCATGATGAAAAAATATCTTTCCATCTGATCTAAACTTTTCAGGAATTTGCGTAACAGTGAAAATTCATTGAGATTGGAGGAAACCTTTCCTGTTCCATCAGTAATTAATAAGTAAAGATAGTGAATGATAGAATACAAACGTGAAAACTTTATTCATGTTGACTATAATCACTATTTGTGCAATGGAACTTTTTATAAAATTAACAAAAAACAGAAAAACTATCATCACAGTCCTCTTCCGTTTTCTGTCTTGACCTTCGAGGGGGACTAAATAAAACCCAATTCTTTATAATACCTTTACTAAAGTTTATATGTTATTAAATGTTACATTTTTAATTCTTCTTATTCTATAATGACCATTGGTCGCTTTTTTAGAGAGAGAGAGAGAGAGAGAGAGAGAGAGAGAAAGAGAGAATGAGAGAGAGAGAGAGAGAGAGAGAGAGAGAGAGAGAGAGAGAGAGAGAGAGAGAGAGAGAGAACCTACAAATAAATAAAAATGTTCGTTGAAATGTGGGTTTCTTCTCAACACCTACATGATAAACATCGTGAGAGAGAGAGAGAGAGAGAGAGAGAGAGAGAGAGAGAGAGAGAGAGAGAGAGAGAGAGAGAGAGAGAGAGAGAGAGAACCTACAAATAAATAAAAATGTTCGTTGAAATGTTGGTTTCTTCTCAACACCTACATGATAAACATCGAGAGAGAGAGAGAGAGATCGGGGATCATAATTACTTTGTATTATGTGGTGCTTGATTATAGAGTGTCTTTTTCCATTACTTCGTTAACGGGATGGGGTTGCGAGGCTCATACTCATGACTGTAAGAAGAATTTGGATATTTCGTATGAAAGACTTCCTGAGCGTTGATCAAAGGTGACCCCACATCAAGGCAACAATGAAAGTTTAGTATAAAATAAATTAAAAGTCAAAGAAAATGTATTTAACAAATGCTCCAATATATTTTCGAATTAGTCCCACTTTTTTCACATTCATACAAACTGTTTTATCCCATCTAAATATATAATGTCAGTCGCCTTATTTCCCATGATTTAATAAATGAATGAGAAGATTTTCTATAATTTTGACCAATAAAATCATATTATAAAAGACTGACTACAGAGTATTTCTCCAAGGTTCATTCCTAACTAGTTTTCTGCATACGAGTATATTATCAGGAAACCTCAGGCGATAAATAAAATAAATATCCGAGATTAAATTTCCGAAAAATTACATAACATGGAAGAATTCTATTCTCTTACTCCAAATGGAGACACTGAGTATATACCCTGCATATCATTGATAACCAGAAAGAAAGAAAGAAATTAGTTAATTGGCATCATCACAATGAGTAGTTTCATTTCAAAACAGTTATCCACAAATAAAGATAAGGAATGTTACATGATTCCACTTTCCGTTAGTCTATGGAAAACTTCCTTACATACTGCACAACTATGTGACCTCAGAGGTAAAGTATGGGATCCATAAAGGCTTATTCAGACTCTGATGACAGTTGTGCTATTGGAAACGTCTCTGCCTAGCGATCTGCTGGACTGGGATTTGAGACCTGCTTAAAATCGGTAGTTTCTTGAATTGTCTGCAAAGTCACCATCATTATGAGCTAAGGATGGGTTGTTTGGGGGGATTCTATAGGTCTACCTGCTGAGTAATCAGTAGCCATTGCCTGGACCTCCCTGGTCCTAGCTTGAGTAGAAAGGGTCTTAATTTGGGCGCTAATCATATGTATATAAGGTTAATCTCCAGGGCATTGTCCTTCTCGCTAGGGCATTGTCACTGTTCCTTGTCTTTGCCATTCATGAGCGGCCTTTAAACATTTAAGAGAGGATATGTATGTTTTCCCTCTCGCTATAAACCTTCACGAGAGGTAATTATGTCTTTTCCTTCGAGTATCAACTACATATCTTGATTTATATGTCTAAATCTTCTGTCTTCGAGTGATGGATATGAAATAACCAACGGTGTCAAATGAGCATCCTTCCTTGTGATAACGACAATCCCATTACAATTATTGTAGTAAAATTATAGGTTTCTTTTGATTCGATCTATCCTTATCCTTCTTATACTTTATCAACCGAATTACTCTTCCTGTTATGTAACTCAGGACAATAGATTCCTGTTCAAATGGTTTTACACACAAACCTTCTCCTTTCTGTGTCTCCGTCTGTTCATTAAAACTTGAAGTGGAATGGAAGGGAGAGGAGAACTCAGAGTTGATTGAGTGGAGACACTCATTCGTCAGACTGTTGGGAATTGTCTCGTCTCTGCATAATGAGAATACTATTTCAACAAAGCTTTGGAAAACAGAAACATACAGATACAAAGACAGACAGACTGACAGACACGCACTCGCACACAAATACACATATTCAACAATAACAATATCTCAGTGGCGTCTAAGAATCGAAGACAGAATTTTCTGTCAGAATAATACTATGCCTGATGCTATTAGAAATATGGATCCTGTCAGGCAAAAGACCCCCTTATTGTAGAGAAACCAGAAGGAAATAAGTTATACACACACACACACAAACACACACACACACACACACACACACACACATATATATATATATATATATATATATATATATATATATATATATATATATATATATATATATATATATATATATATATATATATATATATTATTACTTTCCAGGCTATAACCCTAGTTGGAAAAGCAGCATGCTATAAGCCCAGGGGCCCCAACAGGGAAAATAGTCTAGTGAGGAAAGGAAACAAGGAAAGTAATATATATATATATATATATATATATATATATATATATATATATATATATATATATATATATATGTGTGTGTGTGTGTGTGTGTGTGTGTGTACCCTATATGTATATATCCTCATCATCACCTCCTCCTACACCTATTGATGCAAAGGGCCTCAGTTAGGTTTTTCCAGTTGTCTCTATCTTGATCTTTTAAATCAATACTTCTCCATTCATAGTCTCCTACTTCACGCTTCATAGTCTTCAGCCATGTAGGTTTGGGTCTTCCAACTCTTCTAGTGCCTTGTGGAGCCCAGTTGAAAGTTTGGTGAACTAATCTCATTTGGGAGTGCGAAGAGCATGCCCAAACCATCTCCATCTACCCCTCGCCATGATCTTATCCATGTATGGCACTTGGGTGATCTCTCTTATAGTTTTATTTCTAATCCTGTCCTTCCATTCAACCCCCAATACCCTTCTGAGGCTTTGTTCTCAAATCTACTAAATCTATTGGAAATTGTTTCATTGTCATACCATGACTCATGTCCATACAGTAACACCGATCTCACTAAACTGGTATTAGTCTGATTTTTACATGTATTTTCAGGGCGATTTCATTTTCAAATTCTACTTAACATAGCCATTGTCTGATTGATTTGTTTTTTCAATCTTTCACTAAACTTTAATTCTAAAGACCCAGTATTGGATATATATATATATATATATATATATATATATATATATATATATATATATATATATATATATATATATATATATATATATATATATATATATGTGTGTGTGTGTGTGTGTGTGTTATTTATATATATATATATATATATATATATATATATATATATATATATATATATATATATATATATATATATATATATATATATATATGCAGCCGTTTCTACTCCACTGCTGGTCAAAGGCCTCATACACGCCCTTATTCATGTCTGGGTTGTGGACAATTTTTTTTACCACACTAGCCAACTGCGGATTGGTGATGGTGGGAGAATTTTGTCTGATAGCTCACAGGAAGCCAACCTAGTATTGGTGACCCAGACAAATGAAAAATTAAGTTTTTTATTTTTTTGGACAGATTTTGATTTCAAAACCTACAGTACAAAACAAGACATTTCAATTTATATCATTTTTAAAACATCAAGAGGAAAATTGCAGATAAAATCATTGAGATAAAATTATAGATGATTGATTTTATTTAAATGTAAAAAGAGAAATTGTAAAGGTGTTTTCATTCATTAATTAGATAAAAGATTAATATTCTTCTGTTTCATATTTCACTAGACAAGTTTTACAAAATACATTCAAGATTTAATTCGTTCTCAAGTGATTAGAGAAATCACATAAATCTTTAAAAATTTTCTATAATAATTCATATTTTTTTCCGGTCAGCATTGATTAGAATTTATTTTATATAACAAAATTTTTAAATCCAAATGATAGTTATATGTTAGGTAATCATTATAGCTCTAGTTTTAAAATTAGTCAAAAAAAAGAGATTTTTCTCACGTGACTCACCCCCGTGACTGAATTTGTGGGTGATCGACCTGCAGTAGGTGTCTCGCCTACACGCTCTAGTAGTGTCCAGATGTGCATTGCTGTAGCTGTACTCCTTCCCCGATTTCTGAGACGCGTCGGGGTCGAGTGCGACCGAGTTTACCCTTCTAAGGTAATTTGCATAATTATCAAAGTTATTACGTATTATGAAATTGTCGTAGAATGGTGCAACTTGTATAGGTTATCAGTTGTGGAAAGTCTTGGTGGATTATTTGGCTACCATGTGCATGATTTTCTTTTTAGTTAAAATGTCGTTCATCACCACGAGGACCATTTTACCGCGAGTGCCCCTTTTTCATTTTTTTTTCATTTTTTTGCCAAGTCATTTTTCCGTAAGATATTGCCAAATAGTGTCGTAAAACTTTTGCTTTTTTAGTGTTGGAAAGTGTGTCTAGATGATCTGGCTACCCATGCGTGACTTTGTTTTTGTCAGATACGACGTAGTTATTGGTATATTGGGTATTTAACTGCGGTTGCCAATTTCTGTTTTTTTTCAATATTTGTAAAAATTTACTACGTAGTAAGGAATTGCCGTATATTATTGATTTTTTTTTTCATGTTTATGTGTTAGAAAGTGTGCCTTGATGGTTGGGCTAACACGTGCTTGTTTTTTTTTTATCTGAGATGCCGTATATTAGAATATTGGGCATTTTACCGCGAGTGCCCCTTTTTCATTTTTTTTCATTTTTTTGCCAAGTCATTTTTCCGTAAGATATTGCCAAATAGTGTCGTAAAACTTTTGCTTTTTTAGTGTTGGAAAGTGTGTCTAGATGATCTGGCTACCCATGCGTAACTTTGTTTTTGTCAGATACGACGTAGTTATTGGTATATTGGGTATTTAACTGCGGTTGCCAATTTCTGTTTTTTTTCAATATTTGTAAAAATCTACTACGTAGTAAGGAATTGCCGTATATTATTGATTTTTTTTTCATGTTTATGTGTTAGAAAGTGTGCCTTGATGGTTGGGCTAACACGTGCATGTCTTTTTTTTTATCTGAGATGCCGTATAGTAGAATGTTGGACATTTTTCCGCGACTGCCCCTTTTTATTTGTTTTGCATTTTTTTGCTTAGTCATGTTACCGTAAGGAATTGGCAAGAAGTGTCGCAAAACTTATATTTTTATAGTGTTGGAAAGTGTTTCTAGATGATCTGGCTACCCATGCCTATCTTTTTTTTTAGCCAGATATGGCGTATATATAGGTATGTGTTCGATTTTCCTGTGATTACCATTTTTTTGTTTTTTCCCATTTCTTTCAAAATTATTATGTACTAAGGAACTATCACAGAGTAATGATTCATTTATATGTTTATTTGTCGGAAAATGTGCCTTGATGGTTTGCCTAGCACGTGGCTGAAATTTTTTTTTCTGAAATGCCGTATATTAGAATGGACATTTTTCCGCGAGTGCCCCTTTTTATTTGTTTTGCATTTTTTTGCTTAGTCATGTTACCGTAAGGAATTGGCAAGTAGTGTCGCAAAACTTATAATTTTATAGTGTTGGAAAATGTTTCTAGATAATCTGGCTACCCATGCCTATCTTTTTTTTTAGCCAGATATGGCGTATATATAGGTATGTGTTCGATTTTCCTGCGATTGCCATTTTTTCGTTTTTTTCCCATTTCTTTCAAAATTACTACGTACTAAGGAACTATCACAGAGTAATGATTCATTTAGATGTTTATTTGTCGGAAAATGTGCCTTGATGGTTTGCCTAGTACGTGGCTGAAATTTTTTTTTTTTCTGAAATGCCGTATATTAGAATGTTGGCCATTTTTCTGCGAGTGCCCCTTTTTATTTGTTTTGTATTTTTTTGCTTAGTTATGTTACCGTAAGGAATTGGCAAGTAGTGTCGCAAAACTTGTATTTTTATAGTGTTGGAAAGTGTTTCTAGATGATCTGGCTACCCATGCCTATCTTTATTTTTAGCCAGATATGGCGTATATATAGGTATGTGTTCGATTTTCCTGCGATTGCCACTTTTTCGTTTTTTCCCATTTCTTTCAAAATTACTACGTACTAAGGAACTATCACAGAGTAATGATTCTTCTAGATGTTTATTTGTCGGAAAATTTTGTTTACTTCTTTTTTGATTGAATATCATCAAATTTTTTTAGCTAAAATATTATATTGTTTTACATTTTTTTTTTCGATTTTATTTCCCTTCAAAAAATTTTTTTGGGTCAGAATTTTAATTTTATAGTCGTAAAATAATCGACAATTATCCAGCAACCCACCATACAATTTTTATGCATATCCACGAATAATTAGATTAGTAAATAACACCTTGAAATTGACATACCCTTCCTACATTTCAAGTGGCAGATTAGGGAGTCAGTGTGGTTGGCGGCCATTTTGTGGACATATCCGAAGCGTAAGTTGCCCTATCTATATATATTCTTGTTCCCTATAGAATTTGTGATATTTTGGTATATTTTTACCTGCATAAATATCATATTATATATTAAATATATGTATTTTTTTACGAAATTTCTAAGTACTCAAAAAATTACCTTTAGATATGGCCCCTGATATAAATGTAATTTACAAAATAATGAGGATTTTTTTACATATTTCTATTTTAGGATAACATATGTTTATTCCCTAAAAAAAAATAGCTACTTCCTATTTCATTTGGGTACCCCAAAAAATTCATGAAATTTGGACAAATTTTTTTGGCCAAAAAAAGTTACCCTTTTTTTCTCATTTCAGATCTTCACCTCCATGGGTCTGACTTCATCCAAAATACATCAAGATGTGTCCTAAACATTCAAGAATCAATTCCTAAAAGGATTTGTGTATATATGTATAAACTTTTTTTTTTAGAATTTTTATGTAAGGTCTTTTTTTCTACTTAATTTTTTTAAATATTTATAATAAATAGTTTTTCTGCAGATGAGTAGTATTTATCTTTACAGTTGTTTTAAGCATTCTTTGAAGTTTTTTTTTTTTTTGGCAAAAGAAAAAAGGAGGTTACTGCAAAAACTGATTTTTCAAGCATTTTTTTTTGGCGTCCGAGTATACTCCTAAAGGGGTGTCCGAGGAGCGTACCTATCCAGGGATAATTTATCAGTATATTGATACATTAAGCCTTTATTATACAATTTCAATGAATACAGTAACTATATGATACAACAGTGTACATAAACCAAAAAGTACATTGCTTCTTCTTATGGGGTAAATTAGATGGTTCTCATCATCATAGATTACACAAAGTAGTGAGCTGAGCATTAAGACTATATAATCTGGAACAATAATATATTCAACATCTCCGTTGATTTACCTAATACGTGAAAAAATCGAGCAACCACGATTGGAATGGATGATTAGTCAACCCTTCAGTCAAGAGGATTTTCAATAATAGTAACGAACAATACCCTCTCACCCAAGTTACTTGATCAGGCTCTTTTTAAAATTCTGATTTCTATTTCTCTAACTATATATGTAAATTTCTACTAAATCTTCCACATAATGTAAAGATTTTCATTCAAATTTATTAAGAAATAATTATAAACACAAAAAAAAATTCTTAAAACGTTAAATAAACCAAATATATTCGAAAACATATCATTATGATGATAAAATATCTTTCCTTCTGATCAAACTCGTTAGGAATTTGCGTAATATCAACCGTTCACTGAGATTGAAGGAAGCCTTTCCTACACCATCAGTATTTAATAAGTAAAGAAACTGAATGATAGAATACAAACGTGAAAACTATACTTTCGTTAACTATAATGAAGATTAATTTATGCAATTTTCTATAAATTTTGCAGAAAATGAAACTCACAACACAGTTTTCTTTCGTTTCTGTCTT
Source organism: Palaemon carinicauda (assembly GCF_036898095.1). NCBI lineage: Eukaryota > Metazoa > Arthropoda > Malacostraca > Decapoda > Palaemonidae > Palaemon > Palaemon carinicauda. The sequence goes on from NC_090749.1 coordinate 16,735,976, forward strand.
GGCTTTTGAGGGGGACTAAATGAAATCTAATTCTATATCATCCATTTATCTAAGTTTTTATGTTATGAAATGTTGCATTTTTAATCCTTCTTATTCTATAATGACCTTTGATCTATTTCTAACTATGTTTCAAGGGAAACAGGAAGATCTGCTCTTCTATTCTGTTGTAAGATTCCATCAAAACAGTTATGTTTACGAAAGCTATCTCAGAATTTTGATATTGGATTTAGTGGGGGAAAGAAAAGATAGCAAATTGTGAAAAACTATTGTTATTATAGATTATTTTCTTCCTCATTTACAGTGGCAATTCAATTAGATTGAGAGAGAGAGAGAGAGAGAGAGAGAGAGAGAGAGAGAGAGAGAGAGAGAGAGAGAGAGAGAGCAAATGGTTCTGTTCGCTATTTTTGTTTTTTCCATAGGTTCTGAATGATGCATATATAAGTACCAACAGTATTCTTGCAACTCCAGGTAAAACCAACTCCAAAGAAAAAAAGAAAATCTTACGGTCTGGCATGAAAAATTAAATACATATAAAACAATTAAGTGTCAATCATTTGTTGTTGCAGTCAACACCTATAAATAGGTACAGACGTGTTAGTAATTACAAGCTAGAATTGATGAGGTAAGTAAATTAACGAATTACTTAAACACAAATCAGTCAGTTTAAACATCCAATGCTGCATTACCATTTGGAACAGAAAGAAACACAGCAACCTTTTTTTCCTAATCATTGGTATTTTGCATAGCTAAAACGCACATACCAGAGCTGAAGAACACCTTCAGGGTAGAACTTTCTGGCTAAAAATGCTTGGTTATAGAATTACCTTTGTTTGTTAAAGGATACCACAAATATTACGTCCTAATACATCTCTTTGCCTGTCAAAGTAGGGACTTAATCATTCTCCAAAATGGCCAGTGAACGAGTTTTATGGCCGACTTGACCAAATGCTACGAATGAATTTACAAAGATTCAAATTTCATGATTCTACAAGTCAATGGTTTCTGATCCAGTTCGAAGGACAACTAAAATTTAGAATTTGAATAATGAGTAGGAAATGATTCCAGGAAAACCTCCATGCTCCGATTTCCAAATTCCTGGCTTAGAGAAGTTGAGCGCCAACACTCTCACATTCAACAAACACTGTTCGCCAACTATACACACGTTTCTTAGAGATAAAGTTTTAATTTGATTTTTATCTTGAAGGGCAACATTGAAATAAGTTTATACTTATTATGAAATAAGTTCACATTAGAGCTTTTAATATATATACATCTCTAACCGACAAGAATTAAGTGATTCCTTTTGCAATGGTGTAAGTCAAAATAAGAGGCGTTAATTTTTCCTCTGGAGTCAACCTGAAGGTTTCAAGAGACTGAGAGGAAAGAAAATAGATTCAGTTATAAAACCAATTGCAAAAAACCAAAGAGAGAATTTACATTTAATTCTAATAGTGAAGCCGTTTTGTAGTAACTGACTACATCGATGAAGGCGAGAGGTTTCATTAAAAAATAATCTTAATGATGATTTTCTTATACTTCAAAGTAGATATTATTCCTTACAAGTAGATCAATTGGAGACGCATCATACATTGAAGGAAGGAACCCAATTGTTACCACTTGACCTAAAATTACTTGGATTGGAATGAAGACAAAATAATGGAATCCCAGTTAAATCCAGTTTTCATTGGGAGAAACAATAAAGCACAAAGGATTGTGCAATATGGAGGAGGTTTCGGAAGTAATTATCAAGAGATGATCAATTAACTGGTTCTGACTGATTCAGTTATATAAACATCTAGGTAGGTTACAGACAGTGTTGCCATTTTAGGATGACGTAATAAGTTGCAAGCTCAATACCTTAAATTTCTTCTTTGATAGAATTTCTTTGAGCTATTTATGTTTAGCCACATTGTGAATCTATATTCATTTAATTTTCAACAGGCTAATATATATATATATATATATATATATATATATATATATATATATATATATATATATATATATATATATATATATATATACATGTGTATGTATATATATAACCCAGTTGCTTTTACCATTTAGTGAATGAAAACTATTTTACAATTAGTATCATGGTGTTTCTATTCCTTCAGATTTCATTTACAAAAACCTCTATTATCTAAATTCAAAATTGTTTACTGGATATCCATCAGCCCTTTTGTTCCAGACCCAAGCATTGTTCAATATCTTTTACAGATACTGTTATCAAATGCTGTATGAATGAAATAGGTAATATTTTGGTCTTTTCTGATTCAATGCTACAAAGCTGGAGAACAATATTCGGTCATTTCAAACCTAGTATGAAATGTAAAATTACTTAACAGTCATTACAATACAATCAATTAAGATGGTTTTCACTATCATAGAAACATATTAACCAGGAATTAAAATGATTCCTTATTGAAATGTACGTTTGAAAGAACTCCTAGGTTCCATTTTAATTATTTTGTTTATTTTTTACAACTATAAACACTTCATATTCAGATCTCCATTTCATTTAATTTATTTACCGATTATGTAGTTATTCGGTTGAATACATTTGAATGTGAAAGGGATCGAGGTATCTTGGGAAACAACGGTTATACTCTTAGTAATTAATTAGGTGGAATTGGCCGAGGTTGGGGTCTTAAAGTCAGAACAACTCCTGTACCATTGAGAAGGATGAAATGGTTTCTCTCTCTAAGGAAACATTATTTTCCACCCAATGATTAAGTTTTCAAACCGAATCTTCTTCTTGTTGCATATCAATCCTTAGTTTTAAACTCTGTCTCTCAAAGATTTGTCCTGAATTCACCGCTGGTACGAGCCATTTCATTGAAGGCTCAACATAAGTTCATACTAACATTATTAATGAATAATCATACTACCAACTGGCCACGGCAGGCACTAGGAAGGCTCTCCCACACCCGTTGGTGAGAGAGCATTGGGAAACCAACAATTACAATATGATGAATACTTTGTATACCCAAATGCGTACGCAATAATAACTATCATTTGGGCAAACTTCCGATTTCAGATGCTCAAACGGTTGGATAATCCCACTCTTTCTAAAACTTTGAATTCTTTTTCTCAAACTTTATAAGTAAAATATCATGTAAAAATATCGTAAATTATCACTAATTTTTCGCAAAAGTTACACAAAAAATGCAATCAATTTCATAATGAATAATTATAAAAACAAAACCAAACTCTTAAAAGGTAGCAATATGCAAGGCTGTTCAAGAGTTCCCCTGACTGATATTGGCCGGAAAGTTCCATCTCGGACTGCAAGTACCTCACTGATCAGGCACAGCTCTCCTATACATATAGTTCCCCTGACATTTACTCATTCATGAGGGTGTCTTGTGGTATGGTGGCTACGTCCTACTGACTCCGATGGAAAAACCAGCGTTCGATTCTCCTAACAGACGAGGAAACAAGTTTTGTTTCTGCTCTTATTAATAATGCTTTTATCGTTAGGCAAGGTGTAACTTAGATTGGTTGGAAGTTCGTAAGTGACACAGCCAAGTATAATAACTAATAAAATGAAAGTTTTATTCCTTCATTTTACCTGTATTCTTTGTTACTGTTTTGATTCAGTTTAATCTTTACTTCTGGCATCCTTTCCGGCCCTTGGTATTACAGTCTCTGATGTTCAAAATAATCGAATTTTTTCTTAACACAATATTTACAAAATACAATATTATACCATCCAAGTTTGAACTTCCAAAGTATCAATAATTTAACTCCTGAACTTAAGAGGAACGTTTAATAATGTGGTTACTGTTTTCAGTAAAACTTCTCTAAAACTGAGATTAAGCAATGTCGTTGTGGATTATAGCCAACAGTTCATGTTGGCACCGGCCAAACAAAAGACAACTGAACCGTTGTAGAAGCGTTCACTATAAGCCACAAACTGGTTGTTTGTCTAAACAATAAGTTTCTTTCTTAGATGTTATTATTATTATTATTATTATTATTATTATTATTATTTGCTAAGCTACAACCCAAGTTGGAAAAGCACAATTCTATAAGCCCAGGGGCTCCAACATGGAAAATAACCCAGTGAGGAAAGGAAACAAGGATAAATTAGATTTTTAAGAAGCGTAACATTAAAATAAACATATCATATATAAACCATAAACCCTTTAACAAAACAAGAGGTAGACAACTCAGATAGAATAGTGTGACCGATTGTACCCTCAAGCAAAAGAACTCTAACCCAGGACAGTGGAAGACCATGGTACAGAGGCTATGGCACTACCCAAGACTAGAGAATAATGGTTTGATTTTGGAGTATCCTTCTCCTAGAGGAGCTACTTACCATAGCTAAAAAGTATCTTCTACTCTTACTAAGACTAAGTAGCCACTGAACAATTACAGTGCAGTAGTTAACCCCTTGAGAGAAGAAGAATTATTTGGTAATTACAGCGATGTCAAATGTATGAGGACGGAAGAGAATGTGTAGAGAATACGCCAAACTATTTTGTGTATGTGTCAGCAAAGATGAAATGAGCCATAACCAGAGAGAGAGAGATTCAATGTGGTACTGTCTGGCCAGTCAAAGGACCCAATAACTCTCTAGCTGTAGTATCTCAACGGGTTGGCTGGTGCCTTGGCCAATCTACTATCTGGAAACACAATGTTTGTTTAGAATTACAGTATCAGTTTTGAAATCTATTTTGAACTAAAAGATGAAACAAACTAAAGCGTCTCAGAGATTCTCTGCAATGAACTCCATGAGTCAATCAATGTATATTAAGATACTTCTTCTTATAATAGATGGCTGAAGCCAAGGTCTGAGAAATTCCTGAGGAAAGACGAACCTTTGAGACGCCTTGATGAAAAAAGAAATTGCCTTCCAGATGCTTCTGTAGGTGGGAAGAGGTTCATTTCATGGACACCAATCAACATATATAATATTATATTTCACCTTTTTTCGTGAGGGCCTGTCTTGGTTCTGTATGCTCTTGGGCGAGCTGATTCCTTTGCATATGTATCTAGTAACTTTGAAAAGTAAGATTGCAGTTCTTGAAAGATTTTTTTACATGAAAATGATGAATAATATTGTGATAAAATTTGTGGGAACATCAAAATAGAAAAACGTTGATGTCCATTTATTTGTCTTATCTTATGTTTTGGATTTTTGCAGAGATCAAGGATAGTTTAAAAAATATCAAAAAGGAATTTTACTTCTGGAATCATGCTTCGAGTTTCAAGGAGACTGACGAAACGGTCCGACACTTGGTTTCTTAAATAAATGAAGATGGCGAATGAGATTCAGTTGTTCTTAAATATGTTTGATGCATAACCAAGACCTACAGATAGAGGTCTGTAGGTCTTGGGCAGATCACAACTCTTAATAATCTCACGTTGTAGTGGCCGTGACACTCAATCCTCCACGAAGAGAGACTGCGTTCGATTCTTGGACGAAATGAGGTGGATTGGGTTCGTTCTTTTCAATACTTTGGCGCCTCTGATGGTCCAATGAAAACAGGGGATAGTTTACTTGGTCGTTAGTCAACTGGGATAGGTTGTAGCCAAGTATAGATGGATAGAATACTAGTAAAAACGGTGAATTAGAGAGAGAGAGAGAGAGAGAGAGAGAGATAGAGAGAGAGAGAGAACGTAGATTGAGTAACCAATATCATATTTCCTTTTAGTCTTCTGTCAACTTATTCCAGACAACATTAATCTAATAATATTTGCATTTATGTAACATACGGATGTAGAAATACTATACTAATGTACATGAAAAGCAACCTCAATAAACGATTGACTTTAGGTCAAATTGAGGTACTGTACCAGCCATGGCTTGCTCAACCTCCTCTTACGAAATACAGCAAATCCCAATTTTACAATGCCAGTCAAAAGAATGCCTTATAATCTGCAATTATTAAATAATATTTTTTATCCCTCATTCCTGAATTTCAGTGACATTTCTAAAAATTACTCATTCATGAACTACTCCTGGGAATTAATATTTAGTATACATATATATTTTGCATGCAGTTGTCTTTGACGTTATGATAATTAGACACAAAACTGCTTTATAAATGAAGAAATATATTCCCCAACTAATAAGGAAAGCTAGATCTCTCTCTCTCTCTCTCTCTCTCTCTCTCTCTCTCTCTCTCTCTCTCTCTCTCTCTCTCATATGTACAAAAATTTATAATCTGTCTCTTAATCAGTATATTTTTAATAATAATCGAATTGCAAGAAGTGTTTCATAAAAAGACCTTCGAAGAAGATCTTCTGTTGTCTGTTAGAGACATTTCTTTTTGAAAGAGAAATGTCATCAAACATTCTACCGTTGCAAATACTCATAAGTCATTGAGATAAAAAAAAAGAATTTCCTTCCATTTCGGAAAACACCATGACACTGAAAGGCCTTTTGAATCTGCCAACATCATTGAAAGCTGAAACATTGAAGTAATTTCTTAACCAATACCAATGACTTAATTATCCTAATAACTATTGTTCATTAACAGAGATTATAGTAATTAGGCAAACCTAAAAATCTATTCACTTTTTCATAATATTCCCAGTCAATTGAGGTTGATAGTTTAGAATTGTTACGAAGGTCTTTTCTCAACTTCGATTCAGTCTTTTGATTGAAGTTGATCCTCTCCATTATTACAATATTCAAAGGTAATACAACTTTTATTATAAAGGTTTGTAAAAAAGGCGAGGAAATGTGGAAAAAATTGAAAGCAATTGCAAGAGAGAGAGAGAGAGAGAGAGAGAGAGAGAGAGAGAGAGAGAGAGAGAGAGAGAGAGAGAGAGAGAGAGTTCTTCTAAAAGACATTTCAACTTTATAACTAAGAACATTATTACTTTCATAATGCCAGAATACTTGTCATTAATGTGACTCGTTTTAATTTCCTATTTAATGGACGTTGTGATGGTTTAGGAAACCCTTTGGATGGAAGGATGCAAGTTGGACGGATCAGATTGGTGCTTTTGAAAAGCTTTGCTTTTGACTCTTGTTGGCTAATTGTGGTTTGATGCTCGAGAGAAGGAAGGAAGGAAGGAAGGAAGGAAGGAAAGAAGGGAGGAAGGAAGGGGAGAATATTCTGAGACATGATCAGCTGTTTTATAACTGATATTCAAAGTCTTAGAAATAATGAATCTTTGTTATATGGGGACAACCAGGAAATGGCTCCGGCTGCGACATCCCAACAACTGGCCACAGAGATCTTTGACAGTGACACTAATGATGAGAACAATATGTTTAGTGCGAACAGTGAAGGGGAAAAGGAATCGAAGCAGACGAACATTAAAAAGCATTCTGCACGCCCATTGAGAAGGGCGGCCGCGAAGCAACGAGAAATGATAGACCGTCTGCTGAAGGGTGACAGTCTATGAAACGAGCTGCAAAACAGTAAGTGAGAGAGGTAGTGTCTCCCTGGTAGGTAGGGAGGGTGAAGTGAGAACGTTTGTAAGTGGCATGAATCCACGGAGATTGGAAGTGCGTAGGTGTGGGGAACGGGGACGGGATAGTCTCTCGTACTTACGAAACGAGCGTTGTACAGAGCCAGGCCCCTCCCTCTTGTTCCCCTAAGGCGGTAGCCCACATGTGGCAGTGTGAAAAGTGATTTAATTAATGTAAGAGGGCAGATTGCCTTCTGATGGAAATGCATGATTAAATTCTGTGTATGAATACATTTTTTCTCTGTTGTATACATATATGCCGAAAGTGAATATTTTAGGCCCATTGCCTAATTGCTTTTCCAATTTTTCATAATTATATTCTGTATGTGTATGCATTTTTTCTTTCTGTTTGTATATATGTATATGATAACTGATTTCTAGGCCCATTGCCTAAATTGCCTTTACATTTACCTGATTGCATTTACTATCTGGGTACAAACTTTTATTGTTTTTTGTATACCTGTGAACTAATTGCCCCGGGGTAACATTGTTCTTTATGAACATTGTGTCTGCTGTTAGAGTCGTTGCAGAGCGCTACGCAACGAGCCCAACAGAGTTAAGGAGTGGTTACTCCCCCCCCCCCCTGAGTCCAGTCTCGCCTGATTTACTGACGTTTTGACACCCCTTATTTCAGGTGTGGAGGATGTCGGGAATTTTCTAACTGGCAACTCGAAAGTCCCGCCATTTGACTTCACGAATGTTACGTCAAATGAGGGCAAGGCTGGGGGATCTCGCGGGCAAAAGACGGAGGTTTATTAAACGACTGTATTGGAACCTAAATCTTTACCACCTGGTGGGGAAGGAGCGAGTGTTGTAGAAATTGTCTGTTTATGATATATCAATGATGAATCTAACGTAAAATTGAGGCGACATGACAAAAATGTCTTATGTATGTGTTTAGTGTCAATGACTTTCCAGCTCATTGGATATGGACAAATTCTGGCCCTCAGCCGAAGCCTTAAGCCTTCCCTTGTATTTAAAGAAAAGCCTTAACTGTTTTACGATCCTGTAGTAAATGAAAAGGCATTGTCAAACCCCTTGCAAATAAATAAACTAAGATTTCCCTCCACTTTGCTAAGGAAACTTTTGTTAATGCGGGAAAACGAAGTTTTCTTCGAAGCTGCCGACCCTCCTTCAGTCTCTTTGCTTCATCGTCCCCCCTAAAGATAAGTTGTTTATTAAGTTGTTCTCTTCTCTCTACCTCGTGTACCAGGTTGGTTGTAGTGTAAATTTGGGTGAAAGACATGTAGATTTTTATATCGCAGTTTAATGTAGAGATCCTTGTGATTGGGGATCTGAGTCCTGAGTTAAATGAGAATAGGGATATTTGGTGTGTGATTCGTTGTGTATTGAATTCGAATTGTAACTATTTTCAGTTTTTCAATGAGTCTGGTGTGGAATTTGTGCTTGAAGAGCACGTGTTACATTACAAAGAGTCAGCCTTGTTTTTTTCATTAAGTTGTGTGAATGCTTAAGAATGTTGTTTGTCTTGTATCAGAGTTTATTTGTATAGTAAAATTGTAAATTTTGTCGCCGTATTTTAGTTAACTCCTGGAAGGTTTTGGGAATCTCGCCTCTTCAAGGCCTTGCGATCCGCCAAGTACATCGGGCAGACTTAATAAACTGGTGAAAATCACAACAAAGCTCATGAAGCTTTATCTGAGCTTCCCTATTTTTAGCCTTTCTTCTTGGCTTCTAATTCTTCACATTTTAAGTCTGCTTCTCTTCTCTCATGCTCAGCCTGAACTTCTAACTCTTTTTCTCTTAAACGAGCTTCTATTCTAAGCCTTTCAAGTTCCACCGCAGGTAAATCAAAACACAATGATTCTCTATCCATTATATCTAAGACAGCTTGAGGTGACATATCGTCTTTAACCAAATGTTTAACTAACATGTTTAATATCCCTTTTCTTCATAACTTTTAACATTAAGCTCAAGATGTTTGCCTAAACTCACTAAGCTAGATTTCTTGAGATCCCTTAACTTCTAAACTTATGGATTCTCACAAAATTCGCCAAAAAACACGATGGTACTAAACTCTGACATGTTTGCTGGCTATTTTATACAAGTAACAACATACAATTACTTCACAAACGATGTTGGAATTATAAACAGAATAACAATTCAGATCCCTGCCAGGCCCCGAACTCTGTTACGTTCATCTATCTTATATGACGTAGATTATGCAAAGTTTCCTCTTAAAGTTTTTTAAACATTAGCAAAAATTTAAGAGCAATATGAAAAGAATGTACAGCAAACAGAAAATATAACTATATTCAAGATTTAACATAAATATTTACAGCATTACTAAAACATTCACCGAATACTCAGAGCAAACCAAAACTAACGAATATGCAATTTTGACGGGCTGCCTACGCAAGAGCCTGTGTCCTGTAAAGTGCTGGACAATCTACCAAGCAAGGATATATATCCCTACGCACTGCCGACGCAAAAGTCTATGTCCAGCAAAAGGCTGGGCAATCTATCAAGCTAGCAAGGATAAATATATGAACTGCACAATGGAGGAACTAAGAACTGCAGCCCAGGAAGCAATCAGGAGTACAAAAATAGCAGGGGCGCAGGCCTACTACACTGATAGTACTGTAGATCCTGGAATTCAGACAATAGGAGCTGCAGTATATTCCAATAACTTTTCGGCCTGCTGGAGAACATCCAACAATGCCTCCACCATGCAAACAGAGCTTGTTGCAATAAAACAAGCACTAAAACACTCCATTGAAAATTAAGTAGGACCTGTAGTCATTCATAATGACTCAATATCCTCATTGCATGCCTTGCAACAGGAAAAGAGTAAAGAAACCCAGGCTCTAGTAGCTGATATCAAAGCACTCCTATATCAACACTATTAAAGAGACAGATCTATGACTCTCAACTGGATTCCCAGTCACATTGGAATACCAGGGAATGAGAAAGCAGATGAGCTAGCCAAAAGCACCAGACACATAGATAGAGTATAGATAAGCATGGGCGACGGACCTAGTGCCTTCCCCGTTGACAGAAACACGCCAAGAGCGCAGGCTATATGCATCCTCAGACTCAAGCAGGGGTATAAAGCAAATTGGGATAGGTTGGAAACTAATAATGAAAGACCATGTGAATATTGTGACGGCACACAACAACAGGCCCTCCTGCACTACCTGCTAGAATGTAGGGAAACAGCATAATTGAGGGATAACCTTCAAGCAGACATCAACTCGTAACATGCAAGGCAGGCTGCAGGCATATTGGTAAAAGCAAATGACGAAAACATAGAAATCTACAGATAATTGCTCTCAAACCTACCAACCTCTGAAACCCTCATCAAAATCCATCTCATCCCCTCACCGTAAGGCCCTAAACATATCATCCCTTGTATTTTTCCATAACTTTTTCTACTGAAATATTCCGCAGGGACCCTAGGGAGTAAAGGGTTGGAGAACACCATCTGCAACATTTTTCCACGTTTCAAAGGCCTTACAACCCTTTCAAACTACCACTATCCGTGACATGATAGACTCTTTCCACTACCACCATCATCCTTCCTTTCATTTGCATCTGTCTCTGCAACTAAAAACCTTTCACATTCCCTTTAGTTTAAAAACCAACCTGTATTTTATAGGTTACGTACGGGCCAAACAAGAGAAAGGCCCATACCAACAGGAATTGTTAGCTACAATACAACGAACAAACGAAAATTTTTCCCAAGTAGGATGAGTTGACTTTCCAAACTTATATAGAGCAAGGGACAGATGGCGTTGTGTAGTTTCAGGTATAAAATGCTGACAGGAAGAAATATGGCTCCTGCTTCTAATGATGAATACTGATTCAGTCTTCTTTGTCTTCTTCAAAATACTTTATCGGTGTGTGTGGTCACTAAACTCCAGAGTCACAGAGGGTATAGCTGAAGAATGTCTCCAACACAAGGAGTGTTCAGTCAGGTCTCTCTCGTTTCTGCCACCCCCTGATCTCTAAAATGGGCTGCCAATGTAAGAGCCCGTGTCCAGCACAAGGCTGTACACTCCTAAAAGCAACCAATGATCTTTCTGCCAGCTCAAGAACTCTCCTATCCGGTACAGGGAACACACAGCTCGCTGCCAGTTTGGTGGCAGAAATTTTCAGCTCTGACATACACTGTTGACTTTCCAATAAGCTCTTATAGCAAAACCATAATATGTTGTTTCTGCTATAGCAAAGAGCACCAGCACTGTCAAGACTTATGTCATTTTGACAGGAAAAATTTCAAGGAATGCACTGCATACTATGATCACAGGGGAAAATTTGTGTTCTTTGCTCTCAAGCTAGTTGCAGAGCTGGGCTTGCAGCTTGATTGTGACTGTGTCCAGCACAAGATATGGTGCAGATGCAATGATTGGAATCTGTACCACAACACCGTATATCGACTTGTCACTAGAAGGAATAGGGAGCCTCCGTTGCACAAGAAAGTTTTACAACTGAAGCTCATCAACATTGAGATCCCACACCTCTATACCCCAGGAGTTCTCCAGAAGATGCTGAAGACCCTGGGCAGGCCATCTAGATGGGTTAGTTTTAAACCGAATCCAGATATCGACTGCATGAAGACTGCACCTAATAGATATTATCAGGAACGCGATCTTCCTGTTCTTGACCCCTCTCCTCAACCAGTGAAGATGCCACTTGCCAAGAAGAAAAAGAGTGGAACATCAGTGAAACCACCTACTGCCACCTCCAATGCCACACTACCTACTAGCACTCCAACAACAGAAGAAGAAGCGTCAGCCATGGATCTGGATCTCTCCAAAAACACTCGTCCTCCAGCTTTGGCTGGGGTACATCAGCCAGACTGAAATTGCACATCCAACCTAACACAGCTACTTGCTGAAGTCACTGCCACTCTCATCCAAACTCTTGGGCTTACTCTAGAACTTGCTAAAGCCACTGCAACACTCACTCCAACTGTTGAGTCTGCTCCAGAATCACGGCCCACCTCTATGGATCCAGAGCAGTTGCTGCCCTTGCAGCCTCGAACCCAGGAATAAAGATATCGGCCAGAGCCAATCTAAAGGATCACATGATCATTACACCTAAGGATCAAGATAGAACTAGCCTTTTTCACAGAGAAACCTCCCTGGCCTATCTTGATCCTACCAGGAAATTCAGGAAAGCAGTTGTCCCCAACTATTCTGTCAAGATGCCACTGTTCTTTATAACTGACTGCAATAATGTTGCCCATGCTGAATGCCATTTGGGCAGCCATAAGAAGCCTACCAGGAAAGTCACAGTGACCTTCGTTGGGCCAATCCCACGGTCACTGGACCTTGGACTGTGGAAAATTTTCCCCCTAGAGAACTTAGACATCGACCCATTACGCTACTTCAACTGCCAACGTTTTCGCCACTACAAGGAGAACTGCAGGAGCTCAACGGTCTGTGGAGTCTGGAACAGGAGGTGTCCAGAGCAATTTAGATTGGCAGACCGTCCCACCTACCATTGCAGCAGCTGCCCTGCCACAGCCACCTGAGACACAAAGAGCTCCACATGCCAGGACTCCATGTCAGACTTCCACTGATCCTGACCCAGTCAACCCCACTCTTGTCACTGCGGTCATGCTCTTGGGGCTGAGCGACTGCACTTCCATGCCTACAGTTATGCTCGCTGGGCTGAGCGACTGTACCTCCTTTCTGAGGGCCTGTCTTGGTTTTGTATGCTCTTGGGCGAGCTGATTCTATTGCATATGTGTCTAGTAACTTTGAAAATTAAGAGTGCTTTGGTCAGAGCAATACACTTGAGCAGATTGTTGTGAGCCGAGATCTGGTAAAACCCTGATCACACCGAATGGGTCTTCTACATTGAGGGCTATGACTGACTGTCTAAGAGCCCCATCCGGGAATACATTCCGGGTAATCTATGCATGCACGCACACACCTGTCCTTTTATATTAGGAACAATACTCAAGAGAATTCGGGATTGTTCAAGACTAACATTACGCAATAGCGATGCTCTAGGAACCCACTCCAGAATCATCCTGTTGAACTCACGTTCGTCAGAGGCCGGCGCCGAAGTACAGTAGTTATGAGAAGTGTCTAGAACTCCTGTTCCAGAACACAATGATATTTTGAGTTACAAATACATTATTATATATAAAAATTAATAATTTATATTTTGTTTTTACATCAACATATATGAAATAAAACGAAATATTTTATTTTTACGTCAACATATATAAAATAAAACAAAATATTTTATTTTTACACCAACATGCATGAAAAATAAGCCATTTTCACATGTTTTGTAATACAATGTACATAAATTTAACGTAACATTTAATACTTAAGAGTTTAAATTCATTATAATTAATGAATAGGCTTGGCTTACTTTCTGGATCTATTATTAGTCATAAAAGGGAAGCTGGGAGCGATGCCTCGAATTTTGTTTTGAACTTTGTTTTTGTTGTTGTTTTTGGTACACAGACAGAGACTGACTTGGGACAATTGCAGTTCATGAAAGATTGTTTTCCAGATCATTTATTAAGGTTTTACAAGAAAACTTCCTTGTTCAAACAAATAAACAAACAGAATTTAGCGATAATGGAGAAAAACACAAATAATATCAGAGAGAGAGAGAGAGAGAGAGAGGGAGAGAGAGAGAGAGAGAGATTCACAATATACTTTATAGAACAGTTAGATAGCCAAAGGATGCACATAAATTTGAAGAGAATGGTCCCAAAGGAATATTATTTCCTGAAATATATAGTTCTCTGGACCCATTAAAGAGATCAGAATATTTGTATCAAAACGGAAACTTTGGGGACAATATATTTAATAAAAAAAGTCTTTAGCAAGACGTTATACAGTTATTTAACCCTGGAACGGTACGGTGGGTCGTCTGCGACCCCGAGCATCAAAAAAAAAGAGGTTTTTCTCACGTGACTCACCCCCGTGACTGAATTTGTGGGTGATCGACCGGCAGTAGGTGTCTCGCCTACACGTTCTAGTAGTGTCCAGATGTGCATTGCTGTAGCTGTACTCCTTCCCCGATTTCTGAGACGCGTCGGGGTCGAGCGCGACCGAGTTTACCCTTCTAAGGTAATTTGCATAATTATCAAAGTTATTACGTATTATGAAATTGTCGTAGAATGGTGCAACTTGTATAGGTTATCAGTTGTGGAAAGTCTTGGTGGATTGTTTGGCTACCATGTGCATGATTTTTTTTTTAGTTAAAATGTCGTTCATCACCACGAGGACCATTTTACCGCGAGTGCCCCTTTTTCCATTTTTTTTCATTTTTTTGCCAAGTCATTTTTCCCTAAGATATTGCCAAATAGTGTCGTAAAACTTTTGCTTTTTTAGTGTTGGAAAGTGTGTCTAGATGATCTGGCTACCCATGCGGGACGTTGTTTTTGTCAGATACGACGTAGTTATTGGTATATTGGGTATTTAACTGCGGTTGCCAATTTCTGTTTTTTTTCAATATTTGTAAAAATTTCCTACGTAGTAAGGAATTACCGTATATTATTGATTTTTTTTTTCATGTTTATGTGTTAGAAAGTATGCCTTGATGGTTGGGCTAACACGTGCATGTCTTTTTTTTTATCTGAGATGCCGTATATTAGAATGTTGGGCATTTTACCGCGAGTGCCCCTTTTTCATTTTTTTGCCAAGTCATTTTTCCGTAAGATATTGCCAAATCGTGTCGTAAAACTTTTGGTTTTTTAGTGTTGGAAAGTGTGTCTAGATGATCTGGCTACCCATGCGTGACTTTGTTTTTGTCAGATACGACGTAGTTATTGGTATATTGGGTATTTAACTGCGGTTGCCAATTTCTGTTTTTTTTTCAATATTTGTAAAAATTTACTACGTAGTAAGGAATTGCCGTATATTATTGATTTTTTTTTCATGTTTATGTGTTAGAAAGTGTGCCTTGATGGTTGGGCTAACACGTGCATGTCTTTTTTTTATCTGAGATGCCGTATATTAGAATGTTGGGCATTTTTCCGCGAGTGCCCCTTTTTATTTGTTTTGCTTTATTTTGTTTAGTCATGTTACCGTAAGGAATTGGCAAGTAGTGTCGCAAAACTTATATTTTTATAGTGTTGGAAAGTGTTTCTAGATTATCTGGCTACCCATGCCTATTTTTTTTTAGCCAGATATAGCGTATATATAGGTATGTGTTCGATTTCCCTGTGATTGCAATTTTTTTGTTTTTTCCCATTTCTTTCAAAATTACTACGTACTAAGGAACTATCACAGAGTAATGATTAATTTAGATGTTTATTTGTCGGAAAATGTGCCTATATATATATATATATATATATATATATATATATATATATATATATATATATATATATATATATATATATATATGTGTGTGTGTGTGTGTGTGTGTCCTCCAGCATGGCCGCCGGTGATTCCCAGTGACGTCATTGAAAGGACTCTATACTTACAACTCCCGAACACGAATTCCCCATTGCTGACACAGAGAGATTTAGGGAAAGGTAGCTAATAGTGACTTCATCACACTTTCTCTACCCCTATTTCATAAGGGGTTTCAAAAATAGTAGAGATAGTTAAGGAAATATACGAAATTTTATGACATGGTTTTAGGTTGGCCTTGATCACTCTATTTCTGAAATACTGATTTTCCTTACTATCTTTATTTATGTAAATTATTACTAAATCTTCATATATGATATTAAAATTTTCCATTCAAAATCATTAAAAATAATTATAAAAACAAAACAAATTTTTATAAAGTAAAAAAAGAAAAAAAATACTTTAAACTACATCAGGAATTTCCATAATATTAAGTGAACGTTCACGGATATTGGAGGAAGCCTTTCCTGCTTCATCAGTAATTAATAAGTAAAGAAACTGAAAGATAGTATACAAACGTGAAAACTTTATTCTCGTTGATTATAATGACGATTTTGGCTATGCAACTTTACTATAGATTTCATAGAAAATAGAAGAACTCGTGACACAGTTTTCTTTCGTTTTCTGTCTTGACTTTCGAGGGGACTAAATGAAATCTACTTCTTTATCATACCTTTATCAAATTCTATATTATAATGTTAAAAAATATTGCATTTTTAATCCTTCTTATTTTGTAATGCTCTTTGGCCTTTTTTGATTAGTTTTAAAGGGAAACAGGAAGATCTGCACTTCTATTCTGTTGTAAGATTTCATAAAAACAGTTATATTTATGAAAACTATCTCACAGATTTTTAATATTAGATTTAGAAGGAGAGAGAAATGATGAGAGTTATGGAAAACTATAGTAATTATAGATTCTTTTCTTCCTTATTTACAGTGGTAATTTAGTTAAATTAAGAGAGAGAGAGAGAGAGAGAGAGAGAGAGAGAGAGAGAGAGAGAGAGAGAGAGAGAGAGAGAGAGAGAGAGAGAGAGAGAAATTATGGACTGTAAATGGTTTTGCTTGTTATTTTTTTTTCCGTATGTTCTGAATGATGCTTGTATAAATACCATCACTGTTCTTGCAGCTCCAGGTAAAACAAATTCCAACGAAAATCCTGCGGTCTGGCATGAAACATTAAATACATACAAAAGAATAGTGGTATTCATTGAATGTTACAGTCCACAATTCTAGGTAATCACACCTGTAAATAGGTACAGAAATATTAGTAATTATAAGCTAAAATTAATGAGGTACATAAATTAATGAGTTATCTAAACACGAATCAGTCAGTTTAAACATTCAATGTTGCATTACTGTTTGGAACAGAAAGCAACACAGCGACCCCTTTTACTAATCGTTGGTATTTTGCATAGCTAAAACGCACATACCAGAGCTCAAGAACACCTTCAGGGTAGAACTTTCTGGCTAAAAATGCTTGGTTATATAATTGCCTTTGTTCTTTAAAGGATGCCACAAATATTACGTCCAAATACACCTCTTTGTCTATCAAATTAGGGACTTAATCATTCTCCAAAATGGCCAGTTTTCTAGTTTTATGGATGACATGACCAAATGCTCAGTAGTATCCTCTGCCTCCCTCTACAAAACACAAAGGGTATCCTTATCATTTCTGTTTCTATAATTTTCTTTTAATTCTTGCACATTTAACCTTGTTTTCATAAATATTACTGTCACAATAGTGTCAAGTTCACCTATGCAGTCTCTTCTGCAAATACTATCCATAAACCTCAGTTTGGTTATCTCTGCTTTTCTTGCTTCTATTTTTCTTTTAATTTCATTTGCTAATTTACTTTTTGTTTCTTTTTAAATTTCTTGTTTTTTATACTTTCTAACTTCTTCAATTTTAATATAATATTCATTGCATAATTCTTTAATACTTTTTCCCAACATTTCCCATATGGTTCTCTTATTTGATCTTCCACTACTTTCTTAACTAGCCATTTGTGATCTGATGTTATGAAATAACATCACATTTTTCATATTGTATTCTATTTTCAACTGGCCGTATTCCTATTTCTGCTATTAGCCCCAGTATGGTGTAGTAGAAACCTGTTTAAACATTCCTTTCATAATTTTGTACTGTTTACTCTCTAGTTCTTTCATTTCTTTTTCTTTTATTACACCCCATGTCTAAAGTAGCCTACTTGCAAACATTGTAGGTACTACTACTGTCTCATAGATCTTTATTCTCACTAACAATGCCAAATCTCCTACTCTGTTACTGTCTCCATACTTCCTAACTTCCTGTACCATGTAGCCTATTCTATTATTGCTTCCCTTTTGCTTATGCTGAGACTTTGGTTTCCTTTATCCTAGTATGCTACCACTCTCCTGATTATTTATATTCCTTAACTGTTTCTATCCTTCGGAGTTTCTTAAAACCTCGTCCTTTGAGTTCCATGGTTGATTTGTTGTAGGTGGAAATTGGGAGAAACAAAAATCCATGAAAGGACTCATTCATATCTTATACATGCAAAACAATACATCTCTCTAAAGTGCAAAGAATGTACAGATATAATTGTGTACGTTTGGTGGTACTTATGTTGCGACCCATCTCAGAATCTGCACCATGTTGGAATATTCTCATCTGGCCCTGGGCAATGTGAAGATTCCCAGATCGCGCGACCAAGTTGGAATCGTATTTTGGTTGCTGTGGAGTGAAACAGATTCACGTAAATACGCCAACTGACTCGTTTACCTTATGTGGCAATAGGTGTGTTAACAGTATTAGGTTCTATGGGGTGATCTCCTCGTCGTATAGGCCTATGCAGTGATCAGGCCATTATGTAAAGTCAGGTCATTATGTGTGTTTAATTTGTTTCCAAGGCGTGTTAGTTATTGTAGTATAGAATTGCCACCCCTATATGTCACTGTGTTTAGGCTACTTAAAATTGTTGAATGTCAGCCTCTAATTCACAAACAATGGGGAGGGTGTTGTAGTTAATTAACTAATATCCTTTTTTATCCATTTGATATTTTATAAACAGTGTGTATGTTAATTTTATAATGATTCAAAGCACCTTTAACACACTATCAATTGTCATAAATTACAAATAATTTTTTGTTGTAATAATAACTACATCTTGATGTTGGAAAGTCAAGAAGGATATGCAATCAGCAGTCATATGTTCGCGGTGTAGATCCATGTCTGATTTTGCCAGTGAATAATCTATTCTAGTTTTACTTCTTTCAGGGTTTAAATTGTCACCAAGTCAAATCAAAGAATGATTTAGAAAGTTTGGCAATTTTCTCAGTTATTAGTTATTCCTAGACTAGACAATAATAAGTACTTAACTGGCAATTGAAAACTTGTTAGCAGCTTGGCAGAAGGTCGTGACAGCACACTGACTGACAAGCACTTGACGTTAATGTCGTCTGCTTGTGCTTTATATAGGCATCAACACCCGCGGGAACCCAACTCTGCATTCCAACTTTGCCGCACAAAGTAAGAATTCTAACATCACGCAACCCAATTCGGAATCGGCGCAGATTCCAACATAGCGCGGAACACATATCTGTTTAAGCTTAATTCTAAAAGCTTTTTGATTTCTTAAAGAGAGGAAGGATGAGTTGGCAAACTGAAGAGAAATGAGTTGAGAGAAAACTTGATCAGGATGGATGGATGTGATGGCCATTGCATTTTGCTTTATCACAACCATGTTGTCAACACATTTTATATCATCTGGTCTTTAAGAAATTATAATAAGTGAAGCAGATGTCTGCATTGACATTAACAATGCCATGCTGTTATGAAACTCAAAAGACTACATACTATGTCCCATATTCGTTTTAAAGTTTCCTTAACAACTAAGTAACGAAGCCAGATTTGGTTTACAGTGAACGCTGTTATGTAATATTGTATTGAGCGCAACATTGCATCATATTGCATTGATAAAACACGTTTAAGATTGTATATAGCTGAAATAATGTAATTTGATATTAGGATTCAAGCATTTATTGATTACCTCAAAGATAGGATGTGATTCTTTCTACTTTTGTACTGCAGTAGGATTTAAGTCTTTTGAGAGCGATGCTCTTATGTTTCTTATGAGGTTTTGGTTTTTAAGATTGTTTACGAGATGCTTGACGCTCAGTTAGGAGTTGGTTGTTAGAAGCCAAGAGCAATGTAGCCTCTTATTATACATTAAAGGGTTATGTATTAGTTCCGCGCTATGTTTGAATCTGCGCCGATTCTAAATCGGGTTGTGCGATATTAGAATTCTTACTTTGTGGGGCAAAGTTGGAATGCAGTTTTGGGTTCCCGCGGGTGTTGATGCCTATATAAAGCACATGCAGACAACATTAACGTCAAGTGCTTGTCAGTCAGTGTGCTGTCACGACCTTCTGCCAAGCTGCTAACAAGTGTTCAATTGCCAGTTAAGTATTTATTATTATCTAGTCTAGGAATAACTAATAACTGAGTGATTTGCCAAACTTTCTAAAGCATTCTTTGATTTGAATAGGTGACAATTTAAACCCTGAAAGAAGTAAAACTAAAATAGATTATTCACTGGCATAATCAAACATGGATCTACACTGCGAACATATAACGGCTGAATTAGATCGTATTTCAACTGCCAACAACACCATCATCCTGTCCGCTGAGAAGCATGCAACCATCGTCGACATCCTCAACCACAGGCATCAGACCAAGGCAACAAGGATCTCCCTGGAGATGCAAAGCTCAGGTGGTGGGTCAAGAACGAGCACTTCAAGCTCATCAACCTCCCAGACCTTGGACTGACGAATATGCTTGTGGTCACCAAAAAAGGTTTGTCCATTTTCCTATAAACAATCAAAATAGTATTTTTTCCACATTATTCACCCCTCCCATATTTTATCAAAGTATTTCTTATGAACTAAGACATCATTCTGTCCCTTGTTGTATTTGGATAATGAATCCATGAACATTATCCTGGAAAGATTTGAGACAAAAACATCACAAATAGAGCCTATTGTTCATAGTTATGATCTTTAACCCTACTAATGATGAAATGTACCAAGGATGTTTATTTTAATGCCTTTTGGGGTTTAAAAGGATTAACTATTGTTTAAATTAAATAGTGTTTACCCCTCTCTTTTTGTGAATCATATCTTTTTTCAACCTCTCCAACTACCATCTGATTTAAATCAGAACTAAACTGGGAGGTGTTAGTTATCACATAAATCAATTCTTAATTGACGCTTTGGTTCAATTTGTTTTATTTCCCATACTTTGATTTGACACAACAAGTCAATTGGTTATTTCTTTATGTTTTTCCTGTGAATAAGAATTTCAATTTAGATAGATTGTGCATGATATATAAGTATTTTCTGGTTAGAGGAACTATGCAAGGATTGTTGAACCCAGGTATTGCTTTGATTTGCTATTATGTGATACAAAAGTACCTTTCATTGTAAGTTTGTTATTATTACTGATTTCAATGATCAATGTTAAAATAAAACGATGGAAATTGATGGATTCTGGTAATATATCAAATGAATTTTTAACAATCTCAGAATAGAATGAGAAGGGAGTTATATTGGGTAAGTATTTGTGTGTTAGTTACATAGTAATTTAAAGCAATAGATAGTTGAAGTTTGCATGAATGGTGGATATATGAATTGAGGTGTCCATTACAGAGAGTTTGTACTGTATGTGCATGATCAGAGTGTTCTTGTATGTTTGCTGTAATGTGATGGATGTTTGTTGGTTTATAACGACTAATTGCATTACATTTAATGTGAGAAACTACCACAGATTGTAGGCCTATATCCTTTCTTGACTTCCCAACATCAAGATGTGGTTATTATTGGAACGAAAAATTATTTGTAATTTATGACAATTGATAGTGTGTTAAAGGTGCTTTGGATCATTATAAAACTAAAATACACACTGTTTAAAAATTATCAAATGCATAAGAAATGATATTAGTTAATTAACTACAACACCCTCCTCATTGTTTGTGAATTAGAGGCTGACATTCAACAATTTTAAGTGGCCTAAACACAGTGACAGATATGGGTGGCAATTCTATACTACAATAACTAACACGCCTTGGAAACAAATTAGACACACATAATGACCTGACTTTACATATTGGCCTGATCACTGCATATACGACGAGGAGATTACCCCATAGAGCCTAATACTGTTAACACACCTATTGCCATATAAGGTAAACGAGTCAGTCGGCGTATTTACGCGAATCTGTTTCACTCCACAGCAACCAAAATATGATTCCAACTTGGTCGCACGATCTGGGAATCTTCACACTGTGCAGCGCCAAATGAGAATATTCCAACACGGTGCAGATTCTGAGATGGGTCATAACATATACACCTGCGTTTGATTCAACATATCAAAAATAAAAAAAAATTAACAGCGCAGATGGGATACCCCTGGATAATTACGAATAATTATTCACTCATTTACAGGTGAGTAATATGCAGAAATCAACAGACAATCAACCAACATAAAATATAGAATTGCCGATGACCCAATGACGAATACACGCAGAGATCATAGAGCAGCAGAAGAAAAATTTATTGCAAGAGAAGCAAAAAAAAATGCCAATGAGGATTTCCTATGCAGCCGAACAAAAGAATTTCATCAAACACTAGCAAACAAAACAAGAAAACAAAGTGAATTCTAAAGTTGAGTAGTATACAAAAAAAAGGTAGGAAGTTACAAGGTGACTTTAGAACAGTAGCCTAACCTATTCAAGGTATCAAGGTATGCAGTCAAAATGCCTCTTGACATTGAACATCCTGAACGATTTAGCATCACAGATGAACCCAATTCTGTTGTAACACGATGGCAACAGTGGTGTGAGAAATTTAAGATTTTTTTTAGAAGCATTTGGGAATATGAAGGATGCCTAAAAGAAGGCATTATTACTTCACACAGCAGGTAGAGAAGTTTGGGAAGTGTTTAAGACATTGCAGCCTACAGATGACACAAGTGAAGCTGCAAACAAGGCTCTTACCACATATTTTGCTCCTCAGGTCAACAAATTTTTTGAAAGGTATCAATTTACAGCACAGACATATCAGAAAAAAAGAAAGTTTTGATGCATTTGTGACTAGACTAAAGAGTTTAGCTGTTTCATATGAATTTCTAGAATTAGAAAATGTTATCATAGATCAAGATATTGCCCATTGCACATCACAAGAGCTAAGAAAGAAATTATTGCAAGACAAAGATTTAACATTAGAAAAGGTATTGATAATAGGCAGAGCTTTAGAAACCTCAAATAGGTAAAGTAACATAATAGGTAGTTCTACAAGTAATAGAATGGAATGTTCCAAAATTAATACAATAGGTTCTAAGTGGAAAACCAATGAGAATCAGAGAAGGAATATATCAAAGCCTAGTCATAGAAAATCCAATGAATAATCAAATTCATGCTACACCAAATAAACTAAGATCAATAAAGTCCCGGAACAAAATATGAAGAAGAACATACCAATAGCAAAGGGTAGTTGGTAGATCTTGTCCAAGGACGCTGTCAATGCTGTATTGAACATACAGTAGATGTCCAAGCCCAGGGGAGTAAGAACTGTAAGTTACACTTCTCATAGTTTGGGGTGCTTATGCCAGAGAGAGAGAGAGAGAGATAGAGAGAGAGAGAGAATCTGGCCTATGTATCCATTTACTCGTAAAGAATATTACATTCAACTTTTGTTTTTATAGTTGAATCCCATTAAAAGTCTCGATAAATATGCATCTCCCGTATATCTTAACAACCTTGACATGATCAAGCTTTCGTCTTCAGATTGTAAAACAGCAAAAAGAAAAGAGTCACATATTAATTTTGCTTTCATGAAGAAAATTACCAAGTGTCAATTGTTTCACTTCCTAAGTCTCTCAGTGGCAAACAACATTTAAGATCAGGTCTTATGGCACCAATAGGTTTGTTGTTTTATAAGTTTATTATCTGAAATACTCTGACTCACAGTTCTTTCAAGAATACAACTTAAATAGTTTAAAGAGTAAATAATGAGCAGACTTAAGGGAGAGACAGTTATAGAAAATGAATTTTGACACAGGAAAAATATTTTTTTTGTGTGTGAGATAGCCATGTCGTCCTGATGGAAGTGCCTCATTGGCAGATTCTACTTGGGATATTTCTACGAGTGATATACCAGAGAAATTTTATCTTAGAGGTATCAATGTGAGACATCACATTCATTCCTTTCGCTTCCGGATCTAAGTTTGCTGCTACATACCGGGTAAGCTTCTTGTTGAAGCTCGTGGTGAAAATATCGATTTGCAGTTCCAGGACTTGCTCTAGAATGAAACAGAATGATTTTGTGTCCAGAGACCATTCTCTTTCCTGAGGATTGGATCTCGATAGGGCGTCCACCGTCACATTGCGAATTCCTTCGAGGTCAACTGCTGAAAGATGAAATTTCCTCCTTTTTGCTAAAGAGAGAATGGCTAGGATTACATGGTTGATCTGAGGAGATCTGGAGCCCTGTCTGTTGACGCAGTGTACTATTGTATTGTTGTCGATGACTAATTTGATGTGATTTCGTCTTTGGGCATAGTATTTTCAGAGTCAGACACAATGCCATAGCTTCCTGAACATTGATGGGAGATTTCTGAAATGCAATTAAACTCTGACCCTGCACATTTTTTGAAGAAACATACTACTAGGGAGCTGTGTACACAGTCAGAGGGAAGGCGGCAACTGAGGCAAAGTGACAGGAAAGGATTTCCTTCCCTTAAAGTGACTTCTGGGCTTCTTGCCCTCAGGTTGAGATCTTTCATTGGGGATAAATTTCCGTTTAGAGGACATAACCCAATTGTCTATAAGGCTCTTATTCTCCTGAGCTGCTTGGTCCATGACTTCTTCAACCAATTTTTCAGGGAAGAGATCCTTCTCCCAGATATTAGAGTTGATCAGTTTTCTAGGTTCATGTCTGATTGCAACAGCATCTAGGACGTGTTCTCTACATTCTCTCCTGGCTAGGAAGAAAGCATGGAGAACTCTATGAAAACATGATTATGTGAGTCTTCACCAAGACAGGGTAGAGCATTTTCTCATTAAGTAGTTTGCCTCCGATGTCTTTATATAGTTTTCCAACAGTGAAGGTGTGTTAGACACCCTTCCAGTTTTTCAAATCATAAGGAAGAACTAGAGCGACAGGTTTACATTCCTGTAGCACTGGGAATGGCCTGCTCTCCACTATTGCTTTCATCACGCCCTCTAAGCACTTAGAGGCAAAAGGGAAGACAATATCCTTGGGTGCCACAAAGGTGGCCTGTTTCCTGCCAAAGGCAAAAAGTTGGGTATTGTTGAATTCAACAGTCTTTAACTAACTAACCATAAGAGATTGAGCCTTACTATGGTCTAGAATGATTGTTTCCTTAGGGATCATATCATCACTAAGGGATGCTTCCGAGTGCCTTGTAGTAAGGATAACTATTGATCGATGTAAAGCATTCCAAGTCCGAAACTGGCTTGAAACCCAAACCATCCCTGATATGGAGGAACCCTTCAGTTAAGGCCATTTGCTCAGTCAAGGGTTTTTAACGGTGCATTTTGATAGGCTCGAAGCTGAGATACCTTAGAAAAAGTTGCCTTTTGTAAAGCTTCTATCCTCGCTGTTAGATCCGCTTGAGAACATTCATACTTGGCAATTAGGTTCTCCATGAAAGCTTTCTTGAACGCCTTTAGTTCCATGTTACTAGGAAGGGGAGGTTTGTCTAAATTCAGAATCATAGTGGAGGCAGAAGCTGGTGCTTGAGCAGCAGTGATGGGGGAAAGTAAAGAGGCACTGGGAGCTGTTCTCACATGATATACATCCAATGACTCTTCTAAGGCTTCTGTGGTCAGAAGGATCCTCTCCCTCTCTGATGACACAGAAGAAATAGTCGATATATTTTCAGCATCCAGGATCATGACTTGCAGAGCGTCACAGACTTCATCACATGCATGATCTGCTGGTACCGTCGGGAGTTGAACCGTCGGTAATTGATTACCAAACACAGAGGTCACCTCAGCCTTGGGAAAGAAAAGGTCCTTCAGTTCCAGAGAAGGAAGATGAGGGGCATCCTGTTGAGAGTTCTTCTGGAGGACTCCTACCCAGTGTCGGAGTATCGTCCATCTTTGATCTCGAACGTCCAAGGAGACGACAGTGGCATAGATGGCGGTTTTAAGGAAACCCGTGCAAACCTGGCATTTGGTAGGTTTCTAGAATACAATGGATCCATTGGAAACAAAAATCAGCATGTTTATGGCAGGTCTTGTGGCTGCAGGGTGACTTGACCAACCTGGTACAGGCGACCTGTAAAGAATAAGCATTGTAATTACATATCATTAAAAATTATTTTCTTAAATAGAACCTATCCTAACTTAAATAAACCTACCGCTTAAAAAGTGACTAGAGATTGAATATAATCAGAACATATGCAAAACTGCTCAGAAATCCATAGAGATTTATGAAGCAAAATATAATAACAGTGTTGTAGGAATATGGAGGAAAGGTTCAAATCAAAGGGACACCAGAACATCCAGAGTAGGTCTATTGGAACAAGCTAAGAAGGCAAGTTCACACATCATACTGTCTAGACCTCCAACAGCTGCCCCCGAGGCTACCGAAGCTGGGTCAAGGCAGCAACTATTTCTAGTAGCCAATAAAAGACTGACCGGTCAATATCCCAGGCATGTCAACACAAGGTGGCAGACCCATTATAAAGTCAACAGGGGAAGAGTGAACAAACCCATAGGAAAGGGTTGACACTCAGGAAAGTACTGGAATGAAAGGCAGCTAATAATTGAACCTGCCAAGACCTGATCATTATCTTTAACTTAAAAAAGTGGGGTGTAGCCCGTAAGATAATGAGACCCGTACAAGACAGCCAGGACGCTAAGACTTAGAAATTCAAAGGATTTCCTGACAACCAGGCTGGATCCAATCGACCAACTTCAGAGGACAATATTCCTCAGGTGTGTGATAGTAAAGAGCAGATGATCAATCTAAGGCTGCACTTAAGGTAGCAGAGGGAATGACCCATAGCCAACACACAGGCAGTGCTAGAAGAACTCAAGCTGACAAGACTGGAAGCAGATACAGAAGGCAGCACCTCTGTCTAGATAGGCTAACCAGGCAAGGGAGTCAAGACTCAATGGCAAGAGGGACAGCACTGGAAGTGAGGCTGCAGACATAGAACAGGCTCTGCCAAGGCGGCAGAAGAGGACCCCAAGGGGTACCAACTCTACACCTAGATAGGGTTAGGCCATAGGGAGAACTGTGCAGGCAAACCTAGCCTACCTAGTGGGTGAGGGAAAACTCAAAAGCTAGGGTAAGATGACTAGACAAGAGGAACATAGTTCCCAGTACAGTCCGGTTATGGCCTAACTAGGAAGGGGAAGGGGCAGAGAAAACACACAAGGGGGATCTCTAAAGCAGCAGAGAGATTTTGACCAGGGGAGGTGAAAATCTCACCTACCTAGGGCAAGGAAAGATAGCCTACAAGTAGGCACACTAACAGACACAAGGATAAGTGAAGAAAGGGGTGGTGATTGGAGACTTAGTAAATGGCGAGGCAGCATAACAGGAAGGCCCAACAGCGACATTAGAGCAGCAATATTCTTTCAAGGGGTCTGCCATGATAGGGCACTGAGGACAAGTCCTCACAACCAGGCATAGCCTACCAAAGCCTAATAGGGAACCCTAATAATGGTTAAGGTGACACAAGGGGGTCTACTAGTTAGCATCAGAACAGGGGGTAAAGCATTCCTATGTGTAAAAATAAGTAGATACAGGGAACTGCTTCCCAAGAGCCGTGCCACCTCGCCAAACATATAGGTTAAGTGGAAAATGAAAACCGTCACCCTAGGGCAGCTGGGAACACTATCCAACTACAAGAAGGACCTTCAAGACTGCAGCTCCCCGCCATGACGAATCGACTGCATGGAAGGATAGACAGCCTCACCCAACCAGTGAGATTTGGTAAAAGAAGAAGGGGATGGTGCATGAGTGAAAATTTACCTGGCATGCCCGCCCACTACAGTAGGCTTGCCTAAGTCAATGGTGATAAAAACACCCAAGAAACACCAAGGAATGATGAGGGACTACCATAAACATACCACATCTTAAATGAATAATGCAAAACATATTCTTACCGTAAAATGACTAAATAACTAAGCTTTTTTGAGCAATTGGTAGTGCCGCTGGCCTCGGAACAATAAAGGCATGCAAATCAAATAAAACACTGAGTGGAGACGCAAAATTCTCCAACAGACAAAAAATGGGTACTCATCTCAGTTGAAGAGGAAGAAGCTGATGCATCCATGATAAAAAATCATTCAAAAAACCAAGAAAAACCGGCAGAAACTCTCCCAGGGATCGTCAAAGATGGCGACTGCGAAGGGGAATATATCAAAGGAAACGTGTTAGTTGTAGCATATTGAGATCGGGAGTTGTAACGTTTTTCTTGCCCATGTATCCTACCCTTACCTTATCCTTTGAGACAAGGTTAACTCTATTCGGGGAAGGATAACCATAGCTACTTAATAACACATTCCTGATTTATACCAGATATCTCTCGGGATATTTGTTCCATTAAAACTCCGTTGATACCTTATAGGTAAAATTTCTCTGGTGTATCACTCGCAGAATTATACCTAGTAGAAGCTGCCAATGAGGAACTTCTATCAGGACGATATGGCTCGAGCCCAAAAAAGTCAAAGATGAAATGATACTGATGGTTTAATGTTACATTCAACTATTGTACACGATGTAGGTTATGCAAAATCTACTAATAAACTTTACTCGACAATAGAAAAACATTAACAGCAATATGAAAATAATAGTCAGCAAACAGAAAATAAAACTATATTTAAGATGTATCATAGTGTAGATATTCACAGTATTACACAAAAATCCACCGAATACTCACAGCATACCAAAACTAATGGATAAATATACAAAGTTGTTACCAAGTAGGACGAGTTGACTTTCTACAGCAAGGGACAGATGGCGTTGAGTAGTTTCAGATATAAAATGTTGACAGAAAGAAATATGTCAGCCACTTATAAGTAATAGAAGCTTTGCCTGACAACCAATCTGCTTACCGAAAACTATACTCTACGGAGGCAGCCATCTGCTCTGTTGTAAATGATATGCTAGAAATGATGGATGAAAAAAAAATGTGGTATCTTAATTCTGCTCGATGTCAGAGCTGCTTTTCATAGTGGTACATGAACTGCTACTAAATGATCTACGGTCCATGGGCGTTGAAGATCAAGCCTTCGAATACCTAAAAGACTACTTAGTTGGTAGAAATTACTGTGTATAAATTGGAAACTTTTCTTCATCATATGAACCTTTAAACAGAGGGGTACCCCAGGGGAGTGTACTTGGCCCAGTCTTATTCTGCATCTATACTATTGGTCTATCGAAAATACTACATGGTGTGAAGTTTAATCTATTTGCAAATGACACACAATTTTACTTCTCCATAAATGATATAGGTGACACTACTGAAACTCTAAACCGAATGCTTGATAGTGTTAGAGAATTGATGACATTTAAACAACTAAAATTAAATGAGAACAAAGCTGAATTCATGGTGGTGGGCAAGAGAAACAGCGGGAAAAACTTAGATGATATTCAAATTGACATAAATAATGACTTGGTGCCGTTATCTAGTTGAATAGTAACAATAACAGGGAAGTGGGGAATATGGGGAAAGGAAGAGTACCCCTGGATACAATCCAATTTATAGCTCAAAGACAGGTATTCGGGATGGGAAAGATTAAGGAAATAAGGGGAAAGAGAAGTACAGGAGTAGAACAAAAGAGAGGGGCAGACCCTCTTGTGATATTAAGGAATTGGTATTACTATGTAAAGTTCGAGATCTAGGTGTATTTCTTGACTGCAACCTATCTCTAAATCCCCTAATAAATAATGTAATAAAAACTGCTGGTTATCATCTAAGAAATATTGCGTTTATAAAAAGGTCCCTAGACGAAAATTCTGATAAGAAACTTGTGATAAACTGCGTTATTACCAGGATTGACTATTGCAACTCTATCTATTACAATATACCAAAAGTGTAACTTAAGAAATTACAAACCATAAAAAACAGATGAGCAAGACTGATAAAAGGATCACCCCTATACTAATTGATTTACGCTGGCTGCCGATTAAAGCGAGGATTGAATTTAAAATATGTAGGTAACTGTTTACAACACCACACTCTCCATTTACTCCAACATAATGCAATCCTGCAGTTCCTATCTTCTTGTACAGTAATTAGGTGGTTATTTAAATTCTGGATAAGCAATAATTAGTGAGATATGTTAAGGAAGGGGGAAGGAGTTATAAAAAGAAAATAGCTTGGTATCCTCACTAAACAACTTGGAACTGACATGTCAACATCGTCAACCAAAGAGAATCCGTGTTGCCAGCATACATAAACAGAAGTTTGTGATGCCAGCTTACATTTGATGTACTGTATATTCAAAATATACTTAATCAAAAATTGAGTGATTACTCAAAAGTGTTACAAACTTTTGAGTAATCACTCAATTTTTGATTAAGTATATTTTGAATATACAGTATATCAAATGTACGCTGGCATCACGAACTTTGTTTATGTAGGCCCTAGGCTGGCATCATGAATTCTGTTTGGTTGACTATGTTGACATGTCAGTTCCATTTCGTTGAGCGAGGAAACAAAGCTCTTTTCTTTTTATAACCCCTTTCCCCTTCCTCACCATATCTTGCTAATTATTGCTTTCCCAGAATTCAAATAACCACCTAATTACTGTGTAACAAGATGAAAACTGCAGGATTGCATTTTGTTGGAGTAAATGAAGAGCGTGGTGTTGTAAATAATTATCAATATGTACAATAACCCAACAAGTTATCAAAACCAGGCATCCAAAATACTTGAGAGAATTGCGACATATTGTGCAGCCAACATATCGTGTCGACACGAGAATAGTTACAGATGGATTCAAACTGTTGGAACCTAGATATATGTCTACCTTAGGCTCTAGAGCCTTTAAATAAGCACACCCGAGAACATATAATAAGCTCCCATGAAACATTTGAATGATTGAAGACATTAAGGCTTTCAAGAGGATACTGATGACTTTCTTATATCATGAGTCTTTTGACAGTGACGATTAAACAGTAAATGAAGAATGTGAGACATGAAACGTTAAATACTCTGAACGAATAAGGTAAAACGACAGTGGAAGTCCTGTAGAGAGTGGGGTTCCCCTGCTGTATGGGACTGGAAAAGCAGCCATCAAAGTAAGTAAAGTATGGCTTCTACTTCTAATGATGAATGTTGATTCAGTCTTCTTTATCCTCTTCAAACTACTTTGTCGTTGTGTGTAGTCACTAAAGTTCAGAGTCACAGAGGGGGTGACAGAAGAATGTCTCCAAACACGAGCATTGTTTTGTCAGGTCTCTCTTGTTTCTGCCTCCCCATAT
This sequence comes from Palaemon carinicauda, assembly GCF_036898095.1. NCBI lineage: Eukaryota > Metazoa > Arthropoda > Malacostraca > Decapoda > Palaemonidae > Palaemon > Palaemon carinicauda. The sequence goes on from NC_090749.1 coordinate 16,767,271, forward strand.
CCTATTATATCGGAACAATACTATAGAGAATACTGGAGCATTAAGACTGACATTTCGTAATAGCCAGGTGCCAGGAACCCACTATTAAATCATCCTGTTGAACTCACGTTCATCAGACGGCTTGCCCCAAAGTACAGCAGGGACATGCAGAGAACTTTTTCAGGGCAGGTGCTCAAGTGAAAAAAAGAGCAAAAATATAGAAATGAATGAGGCTAAATATATACCGGCTCAATATTCTTTCAAATTTATTTAAACTAGCCATTAATAATTCAAGAAAGATATAAACATGGCCAATATCATAGGTACCGGTGGGCTAATGTGTTTTCATGAACATGAAACCTAGAGTGCTGACTTCAAGTAGTACTAGAAAATTCAATAAAAGAAAAATCATATATATATATATATATATATATATATATATATATATATATATATATATATATATATATATATATATATATATATATATATATATATATATATATATATATATATATATATATATATATATATACTTTTACATAAATGACTGCAAGAAAATCAATCAGTATGATCAATACACTTGGCCGATAACCAAACCTTATCATTTTATATTTGTAAGAGAGCACTTCGGTTTGCCATTTCTTTGAGTATGCTGATAACTTCACTGTTGTTGATTGTGATATCCTTTTCAACGGCTAGCGACAAAAGATCAGATAACCTCTCCTCACTGGACAGGCTATGTAGCTTTGTCTTCACCAGCTCGAGTTTGGAGAAGGTCCTTTCCACTGTTGCAGTTGTGATGGGTAGAGTGGCATAATTTGTTAAGAGTTCAAGCATAAGTGGCAATATCTCCTGAACATTGTTTTCTTTCATCAGGTTGAGCATTGTAACTGCAGTATTCTGTGGCAGGCAAGGAAATGACGAATAGAAGATCTTTAATTCCAACCGTAGCTTGTCTACTTCTTCTAACTCATAAAACTGGCATAATTTTTACAATGACTTGAACGTCTCTTCATTCACAGGTTCTTTCCAGTTATCTTGGTCTGTCATACAATGAAAGGCATTTAGGATACCCCATGTTGTGTTGTGACCACCTTTAAATCTTTTGTAGCTCTTGTGATATTGTATCTAAAAACACATAAAATACTCTCACACGGTAGTACTCATCTAAGGATGGAAATTGCTGGTCCTCAGTAGCAGATGTAGCACTATACTTGTATCTTTCAGGAATTGTTCTTCTTCTGCCCTGTCCAGGAATCCTGAAACTTCTCATCATTTCTTAATTTTCTTAAACTTTGTAGCACTTCATCCACAATTCTGTAGGAGGCAGCCAAATCAAAGTCTTTGTGTTGCACGGCATTAGAGGGATAGGCAGTTTCTTTGAAAACTGGAGTGGCAATCTCAAAACAAACAAGAAATTCAAAGTTAATACTTTGCAGCGATATTGAGGCATCCCCTGCTGATGCATCAGAAGGATGTTCTTGCACTATCTCTTCTAGAAATTGCTTTAGAGGTGGAATGACCTTCCTCGTGGATTTAAGAGCTGACTTTTGGCAAGCCCATCTTGGGTCTGATAGCTTCTTAAGTTCAAGTGGGTGGTCTTCTGGATAAAATGCTTTCTGGATCTCCACGAAAGCAATATGCCGTTTTGAAGAGTTAGTAATAAAAGCATACAGTTTCTCCACCAAACTGATAAAAGTTACAAACTGAGTACTTGATTTGGCACTTTTGACTAACAATAGATCTAGGCTGTGTGCATGGAAGTGTACATAGAGTGCCTTTGGGTTCTGTCTTTGGAGTCTGGACTGTAATCCATCGTATATTCCATTCATATTTGCTGCCCCATCATGGTAGACGAGAACGACCATGAATGGGAGGTAAATCTGTTGTTGTTTGCAGATGATACTGTACTGGTTACAGCCGCGGAAGAGAAGCTTGGCCGATTAGTGACAGAATTTGGAAGGGTGTGTGAGAGAAAGAAGTTGAGAGTTAATGTGGGTAAGAGTAAGTTTATGAGATGTACGAGAAGGGAAGGTGGTGCGAGGTTGAATGTCATGTTGAATGGAGAGTTACTTGAGGAGGTGGATCAGTTTAAGTGCTTGTGGTCTGTTGTTGCAGCGAATGATGGAGTGAAAGCAGATATACATCAGAGAGTGAATGAAGAATGCAAAGTGTTGGGGGCAGTTAAGGGAGTAGTAAAAAATAGAGGGTTGGGCATGAATGTAAAGAGAGTTCTGTATGAAAAAGTGATTGTACCAACTGTGATGTATGGATCGGAATTGTTGGGAATGAAATTGACGGAGAGACAGAAATTGAATGTGTTTGAGATGAAGTGTCCAAGGAGTATGGCTGGTGTATCTCGAGTAGATAGGATTAGGAACGAAGTAGTGAGGGTGGGAAGGTGTAAGAAATGAGTTAGCAGCTAGAGTGGATATAAATGTGTTAAGGTGGTTCGGCCATGTTGAGAAAGTATAAACTGGCTATCTGCTAAAGAAGGTGATGAATGCAAGAGATGCTGGGAGAAGTACAAGAGGTTTGGATGGATGGATGGAGTGAGGAAAGATCTGGGTGATAGGAGGATAGATGTGAGAAAGGCAAGAGAGCGTGCTAGAAATAGGAATGAATGGCGAGCGATTGTGACGCAGTTCCGGTAGGCCCTGCTGCTTCTTCCGGTGCCTTGGATGACCACGGAGGTAGTAGCAGTAGGGGATTCAGCGTTATGAAGTTTCATCTGTCGTGGATAACGGGGGAGGGTGGGCTGTGGTACCCTAGCAGTACCAGACGAACTCGGTTGAGTCCCTTGTCAGGCTGGGAGAAATGTAGAGAGGAGAGGTCCACTATTTTGTTTCATTTATTTGATATCGGCTACCCCCCAAAATCATGGGAAGTGCCTTGGTATATGTATGTATGTATTATCATTGACACAGATAGCCGGCATAGGCGGCGGGCCTGTAATACATCCCTCTCAAAAGGGCACTTTTAATACAGTAACAAAAGGGGCATGTGCTTGGACACCCCTAGCACCCACCCACCCTCAGCACGTCCCTGAAGTACAGTAGTTATTAGAGTATCTAGAACTTCCATTCCACACCAACAACAACAGGCCCTAATAACCAGTCACAATGAAGATCCATACGATGCAAGTGAATGCTAAGATTACCACCAACCCCACGAACGGAAGCATATTTCTCAATAAACAAATCCCTCAAAACGAGTGATTGGGCACAACCAGTATTACGCATGATATAAACAGGGTGTAGTGAACCACCATCAGCAGCAACAAACCCCTTAGCAGTGTATGGCTTGTAAACCTTATCAACAGGTCTGGAATTGACAGGCTTCCTGTCAAAAATGTGGTAATTTCTAGTGTTAACCTCTACTGGTAGCACACCATAACGAGACTTTTGTAGAGTTACAAGAGCCACACTTTTATCTTCTTTACTTTTCAACCAAAAACATTCAGACACTGTGTGACCTGGTTTCTTATAATAATTACATACTACATAACTGCTAGTAAAAGAAATAGTATTAATCACAAGGGATTTGAGACTTGACATATGAATCAGAATTAGAACTTTGATCTACATCATCAGTACCTGTATGCTTATTTGTATCCCTATAGTCTTTTGATCTATTAAACCTTTTATCACTATACCTATACCATCAGCACATACGGCTTTTCTGCAAAGGGTAGATAACTTCCTTTCACTTGAGTAAACCTTAATGTTCTCACTAACACTATTCTTAAACTGTTCAATAAAAACTATTTCTTTTAATCTCTCAAAATCATCCCTACAATCTGCTGTTTTACACCATATATCAAATCAATCTGATTGTTCTATACTAAATTCTACATATGTCTGCTTATCTTACTTTGTCCAACTCCTAAACTTCACCCTATAAGCTTTGGGTCTTAATTCACAGGCTTGTAAAAAAGCATTTTCCAAGATTTCATAATCATGTAGGCCTACTATATACTAAGGAATGGAAGCATAAACTTTTTGTGCCCTACTACACAAATCCCCTGATAACATATACGACCAACTTTCTGGTGGCCACTTACATTTTGAAATTGCTACTGAAAATGATAATACCAATTCCCCAATATCGCAAGAGGTTCTGCCCCTCTCTTTTACTCTTCTCCTGTACTTCTCTTTCTCCCTATTTCCTTTGTCTCTCCCTTCCCGAGTACCTGCCTTTGAGCTATAAACTGGATTGTATCCAAGGGTACTCTTTCTTTCCCCATATTCCCCACTTCCCTATTCTTATTATTGATTTGACTTACATTTCTTAGCTTTTATCACAAAACAGACAAAATATTCATCTAAATCCTTTTCAGTAAAAGGTGGTACATCTCGGTCTTCATAAATAATTACTTACCTAGATTTATCTGGATCACTAGAACTAGTCTGCTTAATTTTTTCAAGTTCTAACTCTTTTTGAACATTAAGCTCATGAAGCTTTTTTTCTGAGCTTCCCTATCTTTGAGTCTCTTCTTAGCTTCTAATTGTTCACGTTTTAACTCAGCTTCTCTTCTCTCATGCTCAGCCTGAGCTTCTAACTCTTTTTCTCTTAAACGAGCTTCTATTCTAAGCCTTTCAAGTTCCACCGCAGGTCAAACAGAACACACTAATTCTCTATCCATTGTATCTAAGTCATCCTGAGGTGACACATCGCCTTTAACCAAATGTTTAACTAACACATGTTTAATATCCCTTTCCTTCATTGAACTTTTAACATTAAGCTCAGGATGTTTGCCTAAACTCACTAAGCTAGATTTCTTGAGATCACTTAACTTCTCAATTTGTGGATCCTCATGAAATTCGAAAAAAACCCGATGTTATTAAACTCTGACATGTTTGCTGGCTATTTTAACAAGTAACAACATACGTTTGCTTCACGAACGATGTTGGAATTACAAACAGAATAACACTTCAGATCCCCGCTAGCCCCCAATTCTGTTACGTTCATCTATTGTATACGACGTAGATTATGCAAAATCTCCTTAAAAAGTTTTTTAAACAATAGCAAAAATTTAACAGCAATATGAAAATAATAAACAACAAACAAAAAATAAAACAATATTGAAGATATAACATAAATATTTACAGCATTACTGAAAAATTCACAGAACACTCACAGCAAACCAAAACTAACAAACACAATTTTGACGGGCTGCCAACGCAAGAGCCCCTGTTCAGGAAAATGCTGGACAATCTACTAAGCAAGGTTAAATATCCCTACACACTGCCGATGCAAAAGCCTGTGTCCAGCAAAAGGCTGGGCAATTTATCAAGCAAGCAAGCAAGCAAGAATAAACACATGAACTGCAAAATGGAGGAACCAGGAATTGCAGCCCAGGAAGCAATCAGGAGTACAAAAATGGCAGGAGCGCAGACCTACTACACTGATAGTACTGTAGATCCTGGTATTCAGACAATAGGAGCTGCAGTATATTCCAATAACTTTTTGGCCTGCTGAAGAACATCATACAATGCCTCCACTATGCAGACAAAGCTTGTTGCAATAATAACAAGCACTAAAAAACTCCATTCAAAATGAAGTAGGACCTGTAGTCATCGATACTGACTCAAGATCCTCATTGCAAGCCTTGCAACAGGAAAAGAACAAGGAAACCAAGCCTCTACTAGCTGATATCAAAGCCCTCCTATATCAACACAATTAAAGAGACAAACCTGTGACTCTCAACTGGATTCCCAGTCACATTGGAATACCAGGGAATGAGAAAGCAGATGAGCTAGCCAAAAGCACCAGACACATAGACAGAGTATAGATACACATGGGCCACAGACCTAGTGCCTCCCCCATTGACAGACATAAGCCAAGAGAGCAGGCTATATGCCTCCAGATACTCAGGCTGGGGTATAAAGCAAATTGGGAGATGTTGGAAAATAATAATGAAAGACCCTGTGAATATTGTGACCTCACACCACAACAGGCCTTCCTGCATTACCTGCTAGAATGTAGAGAAACAGCATAACTGAGGGATAACCTTCAAGCGGACATCAACTCGTAACATGCCAGGCAGACTGCAGCCACATTGGTAAAAGCAAATGTCAAAAACATAGAAAAAACAGATAATTGCTGTCAAACCTACCAACTTCTGAAACCCTCATCAAAATCCATCTCATCCCCTCACCGTAAGGCCCTAAACATATCATCCCTTTTATTTTTCCCTAACTTTTTCTACTAAAATATTCCGCAGGCACCCTAGGGAGTAAAGGGTTGGACAACCCCATCTGCAACATTTTTCTATGTTTCAAAGGCCTTACAACCTCTTCAAACTACCACTATCCGTGGCAAGATGGACCCCTTCCACTATCACCATCATCTTTCCTTCTGTTTGCATCTGTCTCTACAACTAGAAACCTTTCAAATTTCCTTTTGTTTAAAAACCAATCTGTATTTTATAGGTTACCTACGGGCCGAACAAGGGAAAGGCCCGTACCAACAGGAATTGTTGGCTACAATACATCGAACAAACGAAAGTTGTTACCAAGTAGCACGAGTTGACTTTCCAAACTTTTATAAAGCAAGGGACAGATGGCATTGTGTAGTTTCAGGTATAAAATGTTGACATGAAGAAATATGGCTTCTTCTTCTAATGATGAATACTGATCTAGTCTTCTTTGTATTCTTCAAAATACTTTATTGGTGTGTGTAGTCTCTAAAGTCCAGAGTTACAGAGGGTATAGCTGAAAAATATCTCCAACACAAGGAATGTTCGGTCAGATCTCTCGTTTCTGCCTCCCCCTGATCTCTAAATTGGGCTGCAAATGTAAGAGGCCGTGTCCAGCACAAGGCTGTATACTCTTAAAAGCATCTAATGATCTTTCAGCAAGCTCAAGAACTCTCCTATCGGGTACAAGGAAATCAACCAGCTCTGTGCCAGTTTGGTGGCAGAAATTTTCAGCTCTGACATACAATGTTGACTTTCCAATAAGCTCTTATAGCGAAACCTTCATCTGGTGTTTCTGCTATAGCAAGGAGCACTAATATTGTCAAGACTTCTGTCCTTTTTACAGGAAAATATGCAAGGAATGCACTGCATACTATGATCACAAGGGAAAATTTGTGTTCTTTGCTCTGAAGCTGGCTGCCGAGCTGGGCTTGCAGCTTGATTGGGAATGTGTCCCGCACAAGATATGGTGCAGATCCATTGATTGGAATCTGTACCACGACATCATATATGGACTTGTCACTAGAAGGAATAAGGAGCCTCCATTGCACAAGAAAGCCTTATAACTGAAACTCATCAACATTGAGTTCCCTCACTTTTATACCCCAGGAGTTCTCTAAAAGATGATGAAGACACTTGGCAGGCCACCTAGAAGACTTAGTTTTAAACCGAATACAGATATCAACTGCATGAAGACTGCGCCTAATAGATATTATCAGGAACGTGATCGTCTTGTTCTTGACCCCTCTCCTCAACCAGTGAAGATGCCACCTGCCAAGAAGAAAAAGAGTAGAACAACAGTGAAACCACCTAGTGCCACCTCCAATGCCACACTACCTACTAGCACTCCAACAACAGAAGAAGAAGCGTCAACCATGGACCTGGATCCTTCCAAAGGCACTCGCCCTCCTGCTTTGGCTGAGACACATAAGCCAGACAGCAATTGCACATCTAACCTAACACAGCTACTTACTGAAGTCACTGCCACACTCACCCCAACTGTTGGGCTTACTTCAGAACTTGCTAAAGCCACTGCAACACTCACTCCAACTGTTGAGTCTGCTCCAGAGCCATGGCCATCCTCTATGGATCCAGAGCACTTGCCAAAATTCAAGTTACCAGCCGTAGAAGGCGTACCTTCCTATGCAGCAGTTGCTGCCATTGCGGCCTCGAACCCAAGAATAAAGATATCTGCCAGAGCCAATCTAAAGGGTGACATGATCATTACACCTAAGGATCTGGATAGGGCCAGCCTTTTCCACAGAGAAACCTCCCTGGCCTATCTTGATCCTGCCAGGAAATTGAGGAAAGCAGTTGTCTCCAAGTATTCTGTCAAGATGCCACTGTCCTTCATAACTGACTGCAATAATGTTGCCCATGCTGAACACCATTTGGGCAGCCATAAGAAGCCTTCCAAGAAAGTCACACTCACCTTCATGGGCCAATCCCACCGTCACTGGACCTCGGACTGTGGGAAATTTTCCCCATAGACGACTTAGACATCGACTAGCTACGCTGCTTCAACTGCCAACATTTTCGCCACCACAAGGAGAACTGCAGGAGCCCAATGGTCTGTGGAATCTGCAGCCGCCGGCATCACACCCAAGAATGTATTGACATCCAAAAAACCAGGTTAGAAATCCTTCCGAAGTGTCCCAATTGTGGTGGATCTCACCATGCCTGGAACAGGAGGTGTCCAGAGCAATATAGAAGATTGACAGCATTAGCCTACAGACCGTCCCACCTACCATTGCACCAGCTGCCCCGCCACAGCCACCTAAGACCCAAAGAGCTCCACGTTCCAGGACTCCATGTTAGACTTCCACTGATCCTGACCTAGTCACCCCCACTCCTGTCACTGCGGTCATGCTCATGGGGCTGAGCGACTGCACCTCAATACGTACATTTATACTCGTGGGGCTGAGCGACTATACGTCCTTTCTGAGGGCATGTCTTGGTTGTGTATGCTCGTGGGCGAGCTGATTCTCTAGCATATGTGTCTAGTAAGTTTGAAAATTAAGATTGCTCTGGTCAGAACAATACACCTAAGCAGATTGTCATGAGCCGAGATCTAATAAGACCCTGACCACACTGATTGGGTCTTCCAACTTGGGGGCTATGACTGACTGCCTAAGAGCCCCAGCATGGAATAATATCCGGGCAATCTATGTACGCACGCACGCACCTGTCTTTTTATATAAGGAACAATACTCTAGAGAATTCTGGATCGTTCAAGACTAACATTATGCAATAGCGATGCTCCAGGAACCCACTCTCGAATCATCCTCTTGAACTCACGGTAGTCAGACGGCCGGCGCCGAAGTACAGTAGTTATGAAAAGTGTCTAGAACTCCTATTCCAGAACACAATGATATTTTGAGTTACAAATATATTAACATATATAAAAATTGATAATTTATTTTCTTATTTTTACATCAACATATATGAAATAAAACGAATTATTTTATTTTTACCTCAACATACATGAAAAATAAGCCATTTACACAAGTTTTGTAATATAATATACATAAATTTAACCTAACATATAACACTTAAGAGTATAAATTCATTATAAAATAATAGAGAGCCTTGGCTTACTTTCTGGATCTATTATTAGTCCTGAAAAGGAAGTTGAGAGCGATGCCTCGAATTTTGTTTTGAACCTTGTTTTTGTTGTTCTTTTGGGTAGACAGACAGAGACTGTCTCGAGACAATTGCAGTTCTCTAAAGATTGTTTTCCAGATCATTTATTAAGGTTTTACAAGAAAACGTCATTTGAAAGGAGATTTATAATCTTCCAGAATCTTCCAGTATTCCAAGCAAAAAAAAGAAGGCTCTGACTCGAGGAGAAATGTGAGGAAAAAGATTCGTCCTGGAAAAGTCAATTGGGAGGAAAACGTGGATTTTCTTCAAGAGTGTCTCAAACAATAAAGTTATTGAAGGATCCATATTATGGGTTCGATGATGATGTGGTTATTAATTGGGGTCTGCTGGGGGAATATAGAAGAGGAAGGGAAGAGCCTTTTGGGAAACAGATGTTGATCACTAAACTATCATTCTTGAGATTATTTGATAGGTGAGAGAGAGAGAGAGAGAGAGAGAGAGAGAGAGAGAGAGAGAGAGAGAGAGAGAGAGAGAGAGAGAGAGAGTTCTTCTTCTGCCAAATGATATTTCAACTTTGTAACTAAGAACATTACTACTTCCATAAAACCAAAATACTTGATGTCATTGTTGTGAATTACTTTGAGCCTTTTATTGTGAATTTTATTTCATGAGACTCGTTTCAATTTCCTGTTTGATGGACGTTCTTATATTTTATGAAACCCTTTGGATGGGAGGATGCAAGTTGCACGATTAGACTGGTGCCTTTGAAAGTCTTTGCTTCTGACTCTTATTGACTAGTTGGGGTTTGATGATCGAGAGAAGTAAGGAAGGAAGGGAGAAATGAAGGAAGCAAGCAAGGAAGCAAGGGAGGAAGGAAGGAAGGAAGGAAGGAAGGGGAGAACATTCAGAGACATAATCAGCTGTTTTATGATTGACACTCAGAGTATTAAATAGAAATAATAAAAAATTGATACTTGGGTAGATTCACATTTTCCCCTCCAAGTTAAAATAATAGAGACAAAGTTTTTTTGTTAGGAGCTTTTTATACTTATGGTACATCTAATCAAATTTTCTTTTTTGTGTTGTTTATTTCCAGGTTTGTTTGGTCCTTGTCCCTCTGCAATATGGAATTAAAAAAAATCGATTTACCCGTTTGTAAATATATATTCAACAAAATTTAATCATAAGGAGATTTTCCTTTGCAATTGTAGTGTTTCTTAAGGGGTGGTGCTAAATTCGCTGAGATCCAAAACTAAACTCGGGATCCATCATTGGAAATTTCCTCATTATAATTTTACGAATGTTATTCCTGTTGGGGTAGACCCATCTGCTTCCTGTAGGCCATATCCAGTAACATTTTACGATTGTTTTGGTTTGTTATATCTTTGTATGTGATAAGATGATATAAGGTCTTCTAAAAGTTCATTTTATAATTGTGGAAAAGTTGGAGTTCTGTTCCTGAGCAGTTTGTATGGCTCGAGAGTTAAATGATTTTCAAAAACCTTTACTGTGAATCTGTACTATCTTCACGATTTACCAATGTCTATTTCAGTATAGAGGACCATTATTTTCCTAATTATATTCGGAAAACTTACTATAGAAGCAATATATTTTGATATGAAGAATGAAATTATCATCTCAATATTTCTAAAGGAAGAGACACCTTCTTCATTTAATATGAAGCTTCTTTTTAGGATATATCCTATAAATGTTTTCTTAAGCTAAACAGTTAAAAATCTGTCAACCAACCTTTTATTTGAATCATGATATCATAAGTTCGGTTGGAATAAACAAATCTTTGACTAATGAAATGCGAAACAAGGAACCAAGAAAGGACAGAAGTAATGTCGAATTTCAAGAATGGGCAAAAGGAAAATATGAAAATAAACGCAAGAGGAGAATAGAGCTTGTGGCATAGCATCATTGGTGTTGGATGCTGTATACAAAGAGAAAACCACCATTAACAACTTGCAAGAAGTCGAAACCTTTGGTGCTGTCTGTCTCAGTTAACCTTTAAGTGTTTTTGTTATATCTGCGACCTCATGTGAACACAAATAGAGAAGTTTCCTATAGAGCTAATTATTCTAATAGAATAAATATATTCATTGACAAAATATATTGATTTCATTGGATATAAAAATTATTAAAGACTAGATAAAATATATAATTTCAATTATTTTTTATGTGAATAGACAAATAATGTATGAAAAAAATAAAAGAAATAAATAAATGATAAGACCAAACGCCTCCAAATGTTTGTTGACCAAATGGTTGTTATGGAGCCGATCAACAAAGTTACGATAACCAAAGCTTTTTTTTTTTCTTTGCCTACACTTACACAAAATAGTCTGGCCTATTCTTTACATATTCTCGTCTTTCCTCATACACCTGACAACAATGAGATACTAAACATTTCTTCACCCAAGAGGTTAATTACTGTACTACAATTTGTTTAGTGTACTTTCCTCTTGGTAAGTAGAAGAGACTCTTTAGCTATGGTAAGCAGCTCTTCTAGGAGATGAACACTCCAAAATTAAACCATTGTTCTCTCGTCTTGGGTAGTGCCATAGCCTCTGTACCATGGTCTTCCACTGTCTTGGGTTAGAGTTCTCTTGCTTGTGGGTACACTCGGGCACACTATTCTATCTTATTATTTTTTTTCTTATCATTATTTTGTTTCTTCCTCTTGTTTTTTTTTAAATGGTGTGTTGGGTAGGCTTAATAGAAGGGGCATGGATGCCTGGTGGTTTATCAAGAGGTTGTTTTTTCCTTATCTGATTCTTTTTCTTCTCAAAACCATTTCTTACTGTCCTCCATTTAGTTGAAGTGGCTATCCTGGACGGTATTTAGCCTTGCATGTTGTATCGGCTCCTCCATATTAATCAGTTTTTTCGACTTTTTACTCTAGTCTAAGGGTTTCATCAATCACTTTATTTATAATTCTGTACATATTGTTTTGTTATAATTTTTGTTAATCTAGTTTCTAGGTATGATGTCTCTTTCTTATTTCTATTAATTCTTATGCTGTGTGAAGACATTGAGCGAAATCCGGGACCAGTACGTCCTAGATTTCGTCAATGTTGTCTTCTGTATTGCAATATTCGTGGTCTTTTTGCAAATATCCAAGACCTTACAGTTGCGTCCAGACAGTATGATATTCTTTTGCGCTCAGAAACTTTGGTTTCTAATATGAGGCACTCATCTGAGCTCATTATAACTGGTTTTAAGAAGCCAATAATGTTGAAGCGTGATGCCATCCTTAGAGCCAGGGCATTGGCGGTGTATATTAGGACTGAGTACCCTGCTTCTCATAAGTCCTGCTATTAATGTGGATGTCCTGAGATTCAGGTAATAAAAGTTTGTGGCAGGCATAACAACTTTTATTTGTGTTCGATCTACCGAAATCCAGACATGGATGATTATCTTCGATTGCCTTCGTACTTTTATTGCTAAGATACAAGAAGATGATAGAAAGGCTTCTTTTGTCTTTGTTGGTGATTTAAATGCTCACCATACGGAGTGGTTAAGTTCTATATCTCCTACTGATCACCATGGCTTAAGAGCTTTACACTTTGCCTCTGAATCAGGCTGTGAGCAAATCATAAATGAAGCTACTCACAGGTCTTGTAATTGCTTGGACCTCGTATACACTGACTCCCCTGGCATTATCACTAGTAAGGTTGGTTCTCCAGTTGGGACATCTGATCCTGCCTTGATGTCATTAGTAGTGAAGACTGAGCACCCTGTCCCTGATATATTATACTCTAGTAAATTTCATATGAAATCCCAAGCAGACTGGAATGGGATTTTGCATGATCTTTTGTGCTTGAATTGGTCACAATTATTTAGTAGTGTAGAACCTGTTGTCCCTTTGAACGAAAACCGAGTCAACATAATTGATAGGCATATACTTTCTCGGGTGCTAAGGTACCGAGTGAAGGATAAACCGTGGTTCAATGATGATTGTAGACGTGCTTATTTGGAGAAGCAGGAGGCCTATCATCTCTGGAAGGGTAACAGATCAGATATGACCTGGAACAACTATACTCAGCTTCGAGCTTTTGCTCAGGGAGTTTATGCCTCATCTGAAAAGGAGTAAAATTTAACCATAAAAGAAACCCTTTCTGGTACAACTCAGGAACAAAAATGGTGCTCTACCCTTAAATCAGCACTCTTTGGTGTAGATGTGACTGGTAATCCTTTACTTAAACCAGATGGCTCAGTCACTCACTGTTCAAAGGAAAAGGCAACCCTTTTGGCTGATGTTTTTGACAGTAAAAAGAGTAATGAAAACTTGAACTTCCTCATTCCTATTTTCTTAAGTCTAAACTAACTAGTTTAGCTTTTCGATCTCGTGAGATTAAAGCTCTGTTGATGGACCTTGATGCTTATGGAGGTGTAGACAGGAATGGTATGTTTCCTTTTTTTTTTATAAAGACAGCAGACTTCCTGGCTCCAAAGTTATCTGTTGTTTTGCGCAAGTTAGCAAGAAGAGGAGCTTTTAGCTTTTGTTGGAGAATTGGTAATGTTACTCCTCTATGTAAATGTGTTTGTGGTAGCTCAAGTCCCACTGATTACCGCCCAATTTCCATAACTCCCATATTTTCTAAAGTTTTTGAATGTCTTCTGGCAAAACGTCTTAATGGATTTGCTGAAGGTAATCATGTTTTTCCCTAGTTTGCAATTTGATTTTCGTAAAGGCCTTGGAGCATGTGATACCCTTCTTACAATCTCCAATGCTGTGCAGAAATCCCTTGATTGTGGTCAGGAAGTTTGTATGATTGGCCTTGATTTTAGTGCTGCCTTTGGCAGTGTTAATCTTGAGGCCCTTGTTTTCAAACTCAAACAGTTGGGAGTGGGTGGGTCATTTCTTAGCATTATTATTGATTTTTTAAGTAATAGTTCTCAAAGAGTTGTTGTTGATGGGCACCGTAGTGATTATAGGAATGTGATATCCGGTGTTCCACAGGGTAGTGTTCTTGGCCCATTACTTTTCATACTATATACACATGACATGTGGTTTGGCCTAGAAAACAAGCTTGTTGCAAATGCAGATGATGCTACTCTCTTTGCATCAATTCCATCTCCTGAATTTAGATCTGGGGTTGGTGAATCCCTTAATAGAGATTTAGCTAGAATTAGAGCATGGGGCAAATTATTGGGCATGGAGTTAAATCCTAACAAAACTCAAAGTATGATTGTAAGTAGGTCAAGGACGGTGGCTCCTCAACATCCGGATCTCAGTATTGATAATGTTTCTTTAAATTTGTATGACTCTTTCAAAATTTTAGGTGTGATTCTCTACTGCAAATTTACTTTTGAGAAACACATTAGGTCTGTGTCATTTTCAATTGCACAAAAAATTGGCTTATTGAGAAAGTCTTACAAGATTTTCGGTGATCAATCTATTCTGAAGAAGTGTTTTAATTCTTTCATTCTACCTTGTTTTGAGTATTGTTCTCCTGTCTGGTGTTCAGCTGCTGATTCTCATCTTAATTTGTTGGAAGGAAACTTACAGTCTATTAAATTTCTTATACCTGATCTGGATATTAACCTTTGGCACTGTCGTTCAATTATTTCATTATGTATGTTGCATAAGATTTTTCATAACTCTGACCATCCTGTACATTGAGATCTCCCTGGACAATTCTATCCTGTACGTAATACGAGGCAGGCAGTTAATTCTAAAAGCCAGGCCTTCCCCATCATGAGGCTCCATACTACACAGTATTCAAGAAGTTTTATTCCAGCTGTTACCAAGTTGTGGAATGATCTTCCTAATCAGGTAGTTGAATTAGTAGAACTTCAAAAGTTCAAAGTTGGAGCAAATATTTTTATGTTGACCAGGCTGACATGAATCTTTTTATAGTTTATAAATGACATATCTGTTTTTGACGTAGTTAATAGTCTATATAGGACATATCTGGTTTGACGTTGTTACTGTTTTAGAATGATTTATTGTTAATTTGTTCTCATCATTTATTCATTTCCTTATTTCCTTTACTCACTGGGCTATTTTTCCCTATTGAAGCCCTTGGGCTTTATGCATCTTGCTTTTCCAACTAGGGTTGTAGCTTGGCTAGTGTAATATTTCTGCTTAATATTTATTTTAGTTATTCTCTAAAGATACATGCAGAAAAAGGAAATGAAAAGACGAGTTCTTGAAGAGAGATGTATTCTCTTGTACACGGAGGCAGACACTGACTTTATTTCAAATTCAACTGCCCAAAGGCTGGAGTCATGACGTAATAAAAATGTCACTACAATAACAGAAAATAATGACGTAATGATAACGTCACTACAATAACAGAAAATGGAATTGATCATAAGTTAAGATAAACTAAAGTAATATATAACAATTGCTCCTCTCTAAATGAAAATAAAATAAGACGATATTATAATAGAAAATAACCTTGGCAATCATTTACAATAACACACCATAACATCTCTAGTATTCATCATAACCATAACGTATCACAGGTTTTTTATTTCTAGTTTTTTATTTCTAGTTGAGCGCCTGATAGGAATAACATCTGTTACAGGAATATCACCAGAAACCCCAATAGCTGGTACACTTATGTTATTGTGAGGCGAAACATTGGAAGGGGACTCAACAGAAACATAAGGTTGTACTACTTGTTGCTGATAAGGTAATTCATTATAGGATGATACACAACTGGACTCATTACTGATACTGTTCTTTGGTTCTGAACCTATAAATGACAATAGTTGATTACAGTGTCGTTTCCATACGACATCTAATTCCTGAACATGAACATTATATACATTTACACCTAATTTCTGAACAATTCACCTTGAAACCATTTTGGACCATCTCTCAAGTTAAGTGCCAGAAGTTTATCACCTACCTCAAATTTAGTAATTTGTTTGAATTCACAAGATGGTTTATTAGCAGTATATTTAGGGTTTATTCTATCTTTGACCGATACAAACTTTCTATTATTCAGGGACACTGATGGGGGAATGTTAGTAACAGATTGTGGAACAGAAAGGTAATGGAATAAAACTTGAGCCAAGCGTGTTTTGAATGATTCACCTCTTTGGTATTTATTAAGCAATTCTTTTACAACCCTTACCCCCCTCTCGTCTTGACCATTACCTGATGGTGAATAAGGAGGAGGAGTTATATGAATAATGCCATTGTTCTCCAGAAACTGTTTAAATTTACTGTTGGTGAAACATGAAGCATTATCTAATACGAGTGTGTCACACAACCCATTATGTGAAAACACCAAACGCAAAGCATCAATTGTTTCATTTGCACTCGTACTATGCACTATTTCCACTTCTATATACTTACTAAGTGCATTTACAACAATAAGACATGTATGAGACTCAGAAAAAAAATGGTCTATATGAACACGAGACCAAGGCCTTGGTGGAGTAGGCCATATTACATGTTGATTTTTACTTGGTCTTGCTTGAACAGACTGACACAACTTACAATTTTTAACCAGCCTTTCAACATCATGATCAATGTTAGGGTACCACATAAGAGAGTGCACTAAAGCCTTCATACTACATATTCCTGGATGGCCTACATGAAATTTCTCTAATACCATTTGCCATACAGATTGAGGAATTAAAACACGATTCTGATACAAAATGCAGACTTTCATAATAGACATATCCTTCAGAACGTTCTTATATGGCAACAAGTTAGACTTGGCATTGATAGGACAGGGGCGTAGGAGCAGGTGGGGCTGGTGGGGGCTATAGCCCCCCACTTTTTTGCTGAAAATATGCTTTTAAACATACAGATTTACATTTTGTAAATTCATTTCATCTCTGGCAACAGCCCTTGTACAGTCTCCACCCCCCACCCCACCCCCGCCACGTAAGTATCATGTTAGTACCCAGCATCATAGTTTCAAAGTCGCGTCACTCGTCACTCGCTTAGTTTTACAGAGAGCAGCCCCCATATTGGGAATCAAGCCACTTATAATGTTTGACCCCCAGTGTATACCGTGCAAACAAATGTTAATCTATCCACCATTACCAAACACTATTATAGTAACAAACTACATCATTGATACGCACTAATAAATTGAAAACATGACACACGCGAACACATTTAGTTGACGAATATTGCACATATAAACACACACGTATATATATATATATATATATATATATATATATATATATATATATATATATATATATATATATATATATATATATATATATATATCTTCATAATCCTTCTTAAATATGTATACTTTTATATAATTTCAGAGCTTATGAAGTATTAATATGTATATTTTCTGGTCTCAGGCATGACTTTCAAAAATGTATGTTTATATAAGAAATATGCTTGTTCCTAATTTTGCTTACTTACAATTATTCTATATATATATATATATATATATATATATATATATATATATATATATATATATATATATATATATATATATATATCTATATATATATATATATATATATATATATATATATATATATATATATATATATATATATACTAAATTCAGTTATTTTAATATATGTTGTACAACACAACAGCCATATTGGAAAGCAAGTTGAAACTTGTAGAATTATTTGATTTCCCTAATGTTTTCATTTATCTAGATTCACGAAGTAAACAAATGAAAGAATCAAATTTACTCTATTTTCTTCTCACAAGGTCTGATGCTTCATGTTATTATTCATTGAGTAATATTGAATCACTGCATGATACTTCATTGTCATTGGGAAAAAACGATAGCCTTGTCTTGATCGATATTGCGAATAAGTTTGTAGTAAAGAATCAACATCGTCAGTATTTTTTTGGTAAATTCACCAAGTAGGCCTATATATATATATATATATATATATATATATATATATATATATATATATATATATATATATATATATATATATATATATATATATAGGCCTATTGGTATTTTATGATTGTTATTGTGTAAAAATTGGAATTGGTCTCATAAAAGTCTTCCAAAAATATGATTTGGTTTCTGATACAATATGCTGTCAGATGCCAGGAAATTGCATCTGAGGGTGTTTCCTCATAAAAGTTTTCTGGGGGGACTACCAGTCACCCCCCCCCCCCTTCCCTCTTATGCCTTCGCGCCTACGGCTCCGCCTTCAGTGTCATTTCAAACTTTAGGCCCCCAAACAGGAAAACGCTCCTACGCCCCTGTAGGAGCTCCGTATTTTATACAATGTTTCAATTCAGATAAATTTTCATCCTTATCTGTCTCCTTTTGAATTTCAACACAGGTTATATTCATATCTGAAAAGGAATTCACAGTAAAGATTAGTTCATATGGCTCACAATCATGACCATATTCAGGTAGAGACAGTCTACTTAAACAATCACTGTTAACATTATCTGTGCCTTTTGAATATTCAAAACAATAATTAAACTGGGATAGTCTTAACCCTGGATAGGTACGGTGGGTCGTTTGCGACCCCGAGCGTCAAAAAAAAACAGGTTTTTCTCACGTGACTCACCCCTGTGACTGAATTTGTGGGTGATCGACCTGCAGGAGGTGTCTCCCCTACACGCTCTAGTAGTGTCCAGATGTGCATTGCTGTAGCTGTACTCCTTCCCCGATTTCTGAGACGCGTCGGGGTCGTTCGCGTCCGAGTTTACCCTTCTGAGGTAGTTTGCATAATTATCAAAGTTATTACGTATTATGAAATTGTCGTAGAATGGTGCAACTTGTATAGGTTATCAGTTGTGGAAAGTCTTGGTGGATTGTTTGGCTACCATGTGCATGTTTTTTTTTTTAGTTAAAATGTCGTTCATCACCACGAGGACCATTTTACCGCGAGTGCCCCTTTTTCCTTTTTTTTTTCATTTTTTTGCCAAGTCATTTTTCCGTAAGATATTGCCAAATAGTGTCGTAAAACTTTTGCTTGTTTAGTGTTGGAAAGTGTGTCTAGATGATCTGGCTACCCATGCATGACTTTGTTTTTGTCAGATACGACGTAGTTATTGGTATATTGGGTATTTAACTGCGGTTACCAATTTCTGTTTTTTTTTCAATATTTGTAAAAATTACTACGTAGTAAGGAATTGCCGTATATTATTCATTTTTTTTTCATGTTTATGTGTTAGAAAGTGTGCCTTGATGGTTGGGCTAACACGTGCATGTCTTTTTTTTTTATCTGAGATGTCGTATATTAGAATGTCGGGCATTTTACCGCGAGTGTCCCTTTTTAATTTTTTAAAATTTTTTTGCCAAGTCATTTTTCCGTAAGATATTGCGAAATAGTGTCGTAAAACTTTTGCTTTTTTAATGTTGGAAAGTGTGTCTAGATGATCTGGCTACCCATGCGTGATTTTGTTTTTGTCAGATACGACGTAGTTATTGGTATATTGGGTATTTAACTGCGGTTGCCAATTTCTGTTTTTTTTTCAATATTTGTAAAAATTTACTACGTAGTAAGGAATTGCCGTATATTATTGATTTTTTTTTCATGTTTATGTGTTAGAAAGTGTGCCTTGATGGTTGGGCTAACACATGCATGTCTTTTTTTTTTATCTGAGATGCCGTATATTAGAATGTTGGGCATTTTTCCGCGAGTGCCCCTTTTTATTTGTTTTGCATTTTTTTGCTTAGTCATGTTACCGTAAGGAATTGGCAAGTAGTGTCGCAAAACTTATATTTTTATAGTGTTGGAAAGTGTTTCTAGATGATCTGGCTACCCATGCCTATTTTTTTTTTAGCCAGATATGGCGTATATATAAGTATGTGTTCGATTTTCCTGTGATTGCCATTTTTTCGTTTTTTCCCATTTCTTTCAAAATTACTACGTACTAAGGAACTATCACAGAGTAATATTTCATTTATATGTTTATTTGTCGGAAAATATGCCTTGATGGTTTGCCTAGCACGTGGCTGAAATTTTTTTTTTCTGAAATGCCGTATATTAGAATGGCCATTTTTCCACGAGTGCCCCTTTTTATTTGTTTTGCATTTTTTTGCTTAGTCATGTTACCGTAAGGAATTGGCAAGTAGTGTCGCAAAACTTATATTTTTATAGTGTTGGAAAGTGTTTCTAGATGATCTGGCTACCCATGCCTATCTTTTTTTTAGCCAGATATGGCGTATATATAGGTATGTGTTCGATTTTCCGGTGATTGCCATTTTTTGTTTTTTCCCAATTCTTTCAAAATTACTACGTACTAAGGAACTATCACAGAGTAATGATTCCTCTAGATGTTTATTTGTCGGAAAATTTTGTTTACTTTTTTTTTGATTGAATATCATCAAATTTTTTTAGCTAAAGTAAATAACACCTTGAAATTGACATACCCTTCCTACATTTCAAGTGGCAGATTAGGGAGTCTGAGTCAGTGTGGTTGGCGGCCATTTTGTGGACATATCCGAAGCGTAAGCTGCCCTATCTATATATATTCTTGTTCCCTATAGAATTTGTGATATTTTGGTATATTTTTACCTGCATAAATATCATATTATATATTAAATATATGTATTTTTTTACGAAATTTCCAAGTACTCAAAAAATTACCTTTAGATATGGCCCCTGATATAAATGTAATTTACAAAATAATGAAGATTTTTTTACATATTTCTATTTTAGGATAACATATGTTTATTCCCTAAAAAAATTAGCCACTTCCTATTTCATTTGGGTACCCAAAAAAATTCATGAAATTTGGACAATTTGTTTTGGCCAAAAAAAGTTACCCTTTTTTTCTCATTTCAGATCTTCACCTCCATGGGTCTGACTTCATCCAAAATACATCAAGATGTGTCCTAAACATTCAAGAATCAATTCCTAAAAGGATTTGTGTATATATGTATAAACTTTTTTTTTATGAATTTTTATGTCAGGTCTTTTTTTTTCTACTTAATTTTTTAAAATATTTATAATAAATAGTTTTTCTGCAGATGAGTAGTATTTATCTTTACAGTTGTTTTAAGCATTCATTGAAGTTTTTTTTGGCAAAAGAAAAAAGGAGGTTACTGCAAAAACTGATTTTTCAAAATTTTTTTTGGCGTCGGGGTCGTTCGCGTCCGAGTATACCCTTAAAGGGGTGTCCGAGGACCGTACCTATCCAGGGTTAAATACCAACGCTGTAACCTAGCAGAACATGTGAAAGGTACGCCTGCTGTATGAGAGAACAATTTACGCAAAGGTTGTTGATCATTCCTAATGATGAATTTTGAACCAAGAAGAAATTCTCTGAATTTTTTCACACCCAAACACCACACACAATGCCTCTCTTTCAAGATTTGAGTAATTACGTTCCGCATTGCTCAGAGTACGTGATGCAAATATTACAGGCAGCCACAGAGAGTACATATCTTTACGTTGCATCAGTACAGCAGCAATTCCATATCCTGAACTGTCTGTTTCCAACAAGGTTTCATAACCTGGATTAAACAATTGCAGAGCCCTATGAGATGTAAACAATAACTTAACAGTATCAAACCAATTCTGTTGTTCTCGATTCCATACAAATCTTGCATTTTTATGCAATAATCTATACAATAGAGAAAACTTGTCAGTGAATTTAGGAATAAACCGTTTATAATAGTTATACAGTCCTAAGAATGCTTTCAATTGCTTTAAATCTTTGGGTGCAGGGGCATCAACAATGGAACGAACTTTTCCAGGATCAGTATGCACCCCCTTATTATTGAATAGATGCCCTAAATAATGCACCTCTTCGGTAAAAAAGGAACATTTATTGTTAATAACTTTGATACCAGCATCCTGAAGAGTATTGAATACTTTCCTCAAGGTAACAATATGCTCATCAACATTAGGAGACAAAATAAGTAGATCATCCTGGTAAATAATCAAATTATTAATGTCATTCAGTAACTGCAACATAAATGACTGGAATAAACCGGGACTAGCCCGTAAGCCAAATGAGAGGTAATTGTATCGATACAACCCTTCACAAATGTTAATTGCTGTATATTTCTTAGATTCTTCATCTAACAGCAAATGTAAAAATTCATGTGCTTAATCAATTTTAGAGAAAACTGTTGCAGAGCCAACTTGTGCAAAGACCTCGTCAATAGAGGGTAATTGAGTCTGCACTGGATCGAGGAATTTATTAACTGTAACTGAAAAATCCCCACATATTCGAATGTGATTCTCATCCTTCATGACATTAACTGTGGGTGAAGCCCAATCACTGTAATATACCTTAGATATCTTACCAATAGCAATTAACCTGTCAAGTTCTTCTTTTACCTTACTTCGTAAACGCAATGGAACAGGTTGAGCTCTTGCAAAAATTGGCATTACATCAGACATGACATTTAAGGAGACAGTATGTTTGACGTCAGACTGAAATTCATCACGTAAATATGTTTTGAATTCAGACAAAATTCTATTCCTGACGTCATCATATTTACTCACATTTATATTATTTTACCTTATCAGAATGTAGCAAAACATCAGGTAACATAAGTTTAATATCCATCTTTTGACATAAATCCCTACCCAACAAATTAACATTACTGGAATTTACAATTAAGAATTTGTGTTTCAACATTTTGTGACCATAAGTCACATTTACATAAGCTTCTCCACATAAATTTATAGCATTTCCACTGTATCCACAAACACGGTGTTTTGTTGGAGAAATAACAACACGGGCTCTGGCTGCATCCCTTTGACATATTGTAGAAACATGACTTCCACTATCAATTTCAAAATCGACTTTCTGATTGTTAATAAAAAAGCTCAACATATATGGTGAATCAGACATAGGCACAGTGGATTTATTCTAAAAAAGAATTTACCCTTCGCTGAAAACATTCACAGCTGTCTTCGACGACGCTAATATCATCATCCGCCTGGTCACAGCGTACCATCCCCTTATGCTGCGTTGCCACATCTCCCTGGGTCGTTGCTGCATCCCTCAGAGTTGCTTCAGAGACCGCATGCAATGACTTTGCAGTGGATTTGCAACACCTAGCAAGGTGACCAGTTTTCTGGCATTTCATGCATTTCAGTTTCATGGCAAAACAATCATTAGCAAAATGATTTGCTTGCTAACCACACCATATGCAAATGTATGAAGTAGGAACCTTTTTAATACCTTTAGCCCTATGTTCAGTAACTTTATAGCTTGTGTGATGATTGCATTCTGGCTTTATATCCTGAGCATCAGCGGAAAATGTTGCCAGTAGTTTCGCCTTCTCGACACACTCGTTAAATGACTTGTTTTCAGTCTTGTAACAAACCACTCATAAGGCTGGCAGACCTTAAGCCACTCACAAATGCATCTCGCAGAGACCTGTCCCGACAACAATCTTAACAAGTCATTTAATGCACGTGCATAGTTTTCAATAGATTCATCCGGAAGTTGTTTCCTATTCAGGAATTGTACCGTTGCACCTATCACACTCTTTTTAACCTCACACTGAGCAATTAACTTTTCTTTAATATTTTCGTATGTGGCGTCTGACAGTTTCACTGGTTTAAGTCTCCGTTGCACATCAGTAGCGACATTTACAGGAAGAGATTTGACCAAAATACTGACCTTCTTAGTACTGTCGTCTCCAGCTTGCTGCAGTAAATCAGCAGATTGAACTGTGAATCTTTCAAGAAACTCAACTACAGTTTCTAAGCTAGGAATGAATGCTGGACACTGTGTAGCCTTGGTTGATCAATTTATTTTCCGTTGTATTCCTCGTCGCCACTTGTAATATTTCTGCTTAATTTATATTCTAGTTATTCTCTAAAGATGCATGCAGAAAAGGGAAATGAAAAGACAAGTTCTTGAAGAGAGATGTATTCTCTTGTACAAGGAGGCAAACACTGACTTTATTTCAAATTCAAATTCAACTGCCCAACGCCTGGAGTCATGACGTAATAAAAACGTTACTACAATAACAGAAAATCATGACGTAATGATAACGTCACTACAATAACAGAAAATGGAATTGATCATAAGTTAAGATAAACTAAAGTAATATATAACACTAGTAATAATAATAATAATAATAATAATAATAATAATAATAGGTGTTGACGATAACAAAAACTATGTCCAGCGCGCTGTCACCAAAGTTAACTTGATGAAACTCATAATTATTGTAAGTAAACGTTCAGTGTATTATCAGTTACTTAAAAACAAAATGGATTTCATAGGAATGTGTAGAGGTCATAAATTAAAGTAAGTTTTGGTCGTGACTTTCAGCCCAAAATGCTTCGCTTCCCCATTGGTAGTGACTTGACTCTCTCCCATCAACAAAGACTTGTATTACTTGAGATTATAAGTATGCTCGTATTATGTAGATCTAAAGTATCTCTGAAACTTTCGTATGCTGTATAGGCTCGACCTATTCCTAACTATACTCAAAACCTGTAACCTAAATTGCTTTGGCCTAAATTACCTAGGTCTTCCACCTCTTCCCCCTTATTATTATTATTATTATGATTATTATTATTATTATTATTATTATTATTATTATTATTACTCGCTAAGTTGCAACCTTAGTTGGAAAACCAGGATGCTATAAACCCAGGGGCCCCAACAGGGAAAAAAGCCCAGTGAGAAAAGAAAACAGGCAAAAATAAAATATCGTAAGAACAGTAACATCAAAATAAATATTTCCTATATGAACTATAAAAAATTTAACAAAACAAGAAGATAAATTAGATAGCATAGTGCACCCGAATGTACCCTCAAGCAAGAGAAATCTAACCCAAGACATTGGAAGACCATGGTACAGAGGCTATAGCACTACCTAGGACTAGAGAACAATGGTTTGATTTTGCAGTGTCCTACTCCTAGAAGAGCTGCTTACAATAGCTAAAGTCTCTTCTACCCTTACCAAGAGGAAAGTGACCACTGAACAATTACAGTGCATTAGTTAACCCCTTGGGTAAAGATAAGTTTTTTGGTAATCTCAGTGTTTTTAGGTGTATGAGTACAAAGGAGTATCTACAATGAATAGGCCAGAGAATTCAGTGTATGTGTTGGCAAAAAGGAAGTAAGCCATAACCAGAAAGAATGATCTAATAAAGTACTGTTTGGCCAGTCAAAGGATCCCCATAACTCTCTAGCGATAGTATCTCAATGGGTGGCTAGTCACCCTGGCCAACCTACTACCTATATTAACTTTGAAGGTTCCATTATTTGGGAAATATTAACTAAAAGATTTTCTCTTTACAGAACAACAAAGCATTTCTGGGAAAAGTTGCATGGATGACAGTCGATTGGTAAGTACAAGATTACGTAAATTGAAAATCTTAAACAGTACTTTTAACGTGGGTTAAAACCATATATATAGGCATATATACCCAATCTCTGATTGTATTATCTAATGACATGCTGATGCTGTAACATCTTACTGAAGGTTGGCTATATTGTGATAACAAATATTTCTCTGATAGAACAAATTAGCGTCTATGCTAGCCCGTGTCCTCCAATCTACAAACCTTCCAGATGCTATCAAAATATACAGGCAGTGCTCGACTTACGACCTATGGGACTTATTCAAGTTACCAACCGTGGAAGGTGTTCCTTTCTATGCAGCGGTTGCTGCCATTGCAGCCTCGTACCCAGAAATAAAGATCTCTGCCAGAGATAATCTAAAGGGTGATATGATCATTACATCTAAGGACCCAGATAGCACCACCCTTTTTCACAAGGAAACCTTCTTGCCCTATCTTGATCCTGCCAGGATACTGAGGAAAGTAGTTGTCTCCAACTATTCTGTCAAGATGCCACTGTCCTTCATAACTGAATGCAATAATATTGCCCATGCTGAACGCCATTTGGGAAGCTATAAGCAGCCTACCAGGAAAGTGATAGTCACCTTCATTGGGCCAATCCCACCGTCACTGGACCTCGGACTATGGGGAATTTTCCCCATAGAAGACTTAGACATTGACCCGCTACACTGCTTCAACTGCCAACGTTTTTGCCACCAGAAGGAGAACTGCAGGAGTTCAACAGTCTGTGGGTCTGCAACTGCCTGCATCCCACCCAAGAATGCATTCACACCCACAAGAATTGGTTAGAGACCCATCCGAAGTGTCCCAATTATGGTGGATCTCACCATGCCTGGAACAGGAGGTGTCCGGAGCAATTTAGAAGATTGACAGCATTACAGACCATCCCACCTATCACTGCAGCCGCTGCCCCGCCACAGCTACCTAGGCCCCAAAGAGTTCCACGTTCCAGGCCTCCATGTCAGACTTCCACTCATCCTGACCCAGTCACCTGTGGTCATGCTCTCGGGGCTAAGCGACTGCACCTCCATACCTACAGTTATACTCTCAGGGCAGAGCGAGTGTACATCCTATCTGAGGATATGTCTTGGTTGTGAATGCTCTTGGATGAGCTGATTCTCTTGCATATATGTGTGAGAGAGAGAGAGAGAGAGAGAGAGAGAGAGAGAGAGAGAGAGAGAGATTCACATGTGTCTTGATAGAACAGTTAAATAGCCAAAGGATGCACAAAAAAGTTAAAGAAAATGGTGCCAAAGGAATATTTCCTGAAATATATAATCCTAGACCCATTAAAGCGATCAGAATATTTTTATCAAAACGGAAACTTTGGGGACAATATATTTCGTGAAAAGTATTTAGCAAGATGCTATGCCGTTACATACCTGAGTAAAGGGCTCCAGGTAGACATTTCTTCTTCCCAGGATAAGGATTTATTCTGATGATGGGTTATTGAACCAGACTTATCTTTATCATTCGAAAGCTTTTCCCAATAATTCATATTATCGGTTTAGACTTTGAAAATTTAGTATGATATATATATATATATATATATATATATATATATATATATATATATATATATATATATATATATATATATATATATATATATATATATATATATATATATAATATATATATATATTGCAAAAGTCAAAAGAAGAGTCGTTAATTTTCCCTCTGAAGTCAACTTGAAGGCTTCAAGAAACTGAGATGAAAGAAAGGATTCCGTTTATTACGAATTGTGAAGAAGAAAGAAAGAGAATGAATTTACATCTATTACTAATAGTTAAGTCGTTTTGTAGTAACTGACTACATCGATGTAGGCGAGAGGTTTCATTCAAAAGTAATCTTAACAATATTTCCAGTATGGGATGTTCTTTATTATACTTCAAAGTAGATATCCTTCCTTAAAATGAAGAATTAAACTCAATACACATAACATACATTGATGCCAGAGTGAAGGAACCCAATTAAGGTTCAAAGGCCACTCATAAGTGGCAGAGGACAGTGAATTGACATTGTCCTAAAGACTGACCATATATACGTATGATCAACATCTAAGGCAGGGCCCTCACATGGGGAGGGGCAGAGGTGGGGGGTGGGGCGCAAATGCCCTGGGGCGGCACTTTTTTAGGGGTGGCAAAAATAGCCACACAAGATTGAAATAATGACAATTATTGGGTAAAGGATAAGAGATTTACAATTTTTTTACCGCAAATTATGATGTTTACAATTGAGCTACTAAAACAAACAAAAATTAAAGTATTTCCCCGATTTTTTTTTCTTTTTGCAATTGAATTAATAATCCTGACAATAAAAATCATGCACTTGAGAATGTTTACCGTTAAATATCTTCATTTTCTTTTACATTTTCTGTATATTCACGGTCAGCTGACTGCTTGTGACGATACAGCCTGTTTACTGCTACTTACGGCACCGTAAATCTATTGTTATCAGATATTTTGTGACAAATCACTGATAATGTCGATAGACAAAGTCTCATAGGTCATGGGTTAAGAGTGTCAGAAGTATGACAAACAAATATAGAGCATTTATGATGATGTTATGGAAGCTTTGATAGGCGGCTAAGCCTGCTGACTTTGGTACAATGGCAAATTTGTATTTGGTTTAGAATGATGTAGTATACATTGTTTAATTTTAGGGTATCTAGTACTTTAGGCTGTAGTGTGAACGGGGATTTTGCGTGGGAGAGAGGGAGTGTGTCCTTCGCGTTTTTTTCTTTGTTTGAGAGGTTCAACAATTGAATGTTTCTGAATACACGTGTTAAGTATTTGTCTCTAATTTTCTCTCGACTTTACAGAAGTTGCGTTTATTTTAAGTAGTAATATTTATTCGTAGCAATCCAAGATTGCTATGAACAAATATTACTTGGTACAATTTAAGTTTGGTTGTTCTGGTCTGGTCTGATGTAGATTGCCATGCCTGTAGCATGACACGGGCTCTTGTCGTTGGACAGCCTGTAAGAAGATATCATTTCTGAAAAGAGGAGGTCTCCATAGGAGGACAAAACCGCAACATTAGAGAGGAAGGGTTGGTTTTGCAAGGAGTATCTGGAACATGAAAAGGTGGTGGGTTATTGACTTTAGGAGGGATTTGACAAAGATATGAAAGGGAGGGAAGTAATCCAAAAAAGGAGACTCCTTTTTAGGTCCACAAAAGTGGCGATAGCAGCAAATCCCAGTAAGTAGGAGAGACTGGGAGAGGAGGGAAGTTTTCATCAGCAGTTAGAGAGAAGAGTAGAAGGTTTAAGCAAAGAAGCTTATCCCTGCTCAGTGGTTTGGAGCTGGAATTGTTGCAATAATTGCATAAAAGTGAGAGTTTTGGTTAAGGAAAGGACTCGGGGGAGGATTTTAAAGGCAATGGGGATAAGGTCTTCCAAGGCCATAGACTCAACTTGTTAAGCCAGGGATTGAGGTGTGTTGGAAGATTTGGAGTTAGGAATTGGTGCTGGTTGTTGCTGGGTGGCAGTTGCAGGAACAGTTGCAGTGGGCGGCTGTCGCTGTCTCCTCTGGCGAGGGGGTCACTAGTCCTTGGGTGGCAGGATTAAAGCTGGTTTCTGTTGTCTAGGAGAGGATGTATTCTTCATAGCTGCTATCCTCTTCAGTCGCTCTGGGCAGCGCCTATTCCAAGCATGGTGAGGCCTGGAGCAGTTACAGCACTTGGATGTAGTTTGTTTGCCTTCTTTGTGGGCTTTATTGCACACTTCTGTGCAGTGGCGCTGGCTGCAAACACCGCAGACGATGGGGCCTTTGCACTCCTCCTTGTGATGGCCGAAACGTTGACATCTGTAACATCGAAGTGGCTCAGGTGTGTATTCTTCGATGGGGAATATCCCCCAGACTCCTAGATCCGAATAGGAGGGAACTGGACCGATGAATGTGGTGATGAGTAGTCGAACAGGAACGTTGTCTTTGCTCATGCAACGAACTGCACAATTTATGTTGCTGCATGAGGTTGCAATGTAGATTGACATGGTAACAGGGATTGAGGTGCCACTCAGCCTTCGTGGCTGAGTGGCATGGTCACTGGCATACAGGAATCCAGGACCAGGGTTCAAATCCCGGCTGGTTTGATAGTATGGTCTTCGAGTGATTTCGCCTGGGCTCTGATCCCGAGGTCGTTAAGAGAATCAAGACTTTAATATATTGATATATATGGCTTATTTGAAATATGAAAAACTTGTTTAAATGCACAAAAATTCATCATTTATATATATATATATATATATATATATATATATATATATATATATATATATATATATATATATATATATATATATATATATATAGTGGGTAAGGGTAAGGTTGGGTAGGGAATGTTGGGCTTTTGTCAGTGCGTATGGGCCAGGTAGGGGGAAAAGTGAAGAAGAGCGGTATGATTTCTGGAATGAATTAACTAGGTGTGTAGAAGGACTGGGTAGAAGGAGTTATGTTAGTGTCATGGGTGACTTAAATGCTAGAGTGGGCGCTAGAGAGTTAGAAGGTGTTATTGGGAAGTATGGCGTACCAGGTGAAAATGAGACTAGAGAGAGACTGGTAGATATATGTGTTGAGCAGGAGATGGTGATAAGCTCTAGCTTTTTAAAAGAGAAAGATAAAAACAAGTATACATTGGTAAGAGCGGCAAATGTAAGAGTAGTAGAAAGGGCATTAATGGATTATGTGTTGATAACTAAAAGAATGTTTGGAAGACTGAAAGATGTGCACATTTTTAAGTTTATGGCTAACGGTATGTATGATAATTTTTTGTTCGAAGGAAAATTAGTTGTAGCAAGAGAGTGGGGGAATAGATTAGGTGGATGTAAAAGGGAGCTAGTGAGGATTGAAGAGCTAATAAAACCGGGGGTAAAAAGTAAATATCAAGAAAAGTTGAAAATGGCATATGACGAAGTGAGAGTAACAGAAACTGGTATTTTAGCGGAGTGGAAGTTAGTAAAAAAGATTTTGTTGGGATTGCAAGTGATGTGTGCGGCAAGAAGGTTGTTGGAGGCAGCATGAGGAAGGATAGTGAATGGTGGAATGAAGTAGTGAATGTAAAAGTGGAAGAGAAAAAGAGGGCTTTTGAAGAATGGTTGCAGAGTAATAGTGTAGAGAAGTATGAAAATAATAGAGAGGAAAATGTGGAATGAAAGCGCAAGGTAAGTGAGGCAAAGAGGGCAGCTGACCTGAGGTGGTGTCCAGGATTGGGTCATTCATATGAAGAGAATAAGAAGAAGTTTTGGAAAGAAGTTAAGAGAGTAAGGAAGGCTGGCTCAAGAATTGAAAATACTGTGAAAGATGGAATGGAAGGTTGTTAAAAGGAGAGCAGGCAAAGGAAAGGGTGGGCGGAATATTTTGAAAGTTTACTGAATGTTGAGAATAATAGGGAGGCTGATACAATTTCTGTTGCAGGTGCTGAGGTGCCGGTGATGGGAGAAGAGAATGATAGAGAGATCACAATAGAGGAAGTGAGGAGAGCACTAGATGAAACGAGAGTAGGAAAAGCCCCTGGTATGGATGGTGTGAGAGCTGAGATGTTGAAGGAAGGGGGTGTGACTGTACTTGAATGGTTGGTGAGTTTGTTAAATATGTGTTTTAAGTGGTCAATTGTACCAGTAGATTGGGTTTGTGCGTGTATTGTACCACTATATAAGGGTAAGGGAGATGTGCATGAGTGTTGTAATTAAAGAGGTATTAGTTTGTTGAGTGTAGTTGGAAAAGTGTATGGTAGAGTACTGATTAATAGGATTAAGGATAAAACAGAGAATGCAATCTTAGAATAACAGGGTGAATTTAGAAGAGGTAAGGGTTGTATGAATCAGAATTTTACAGTTAGGCAAATATGCGAGAAATATTTAGCAAAAGGTAAGGATGTGTTTGTTGCGTTTATGGATCTGGAGAAAGCGTATGATAGAGTTAATAGGGAAGCTATATGGAATGTGATGAGGTTATATGGAATTGGTGGAAGGTTGTTACAAGCAGTGAAAAGTTTCTACAAAGATAGTAAAGTATATGTTATGATAGGGAATTAAGTGAGTGATTGGTTTCCGGTGAGAGTGGGGCTAATACAGGGATGTGTGATGTCGACGTGGTTGTTTAACTTGTATGTTGATGGAGTGGTGAGCGAGGTGAATGCTCAAGTGCTTGGACGAGGATTAAAACTGGTAGACGAGAATGACCATGAATGGGAGATAAATCAGTTGTTGTTTGCGGATGATACTGTACTGGTTGCGGACACTGAAGAGAAACTTGGCCGATTAGTGACAGAATATGAAGGGTGTGTGGGAGAAGGAAGTTGAGAGTTAATGTGGGTAAGAGTAAGGTTATGATATGTACGAGAAGGGAAGGTGGTGCAAGGTTGAATGGCATGTTGAATGGAAAGTTACTTGAAGAGGTTGATCAGTTTAAGTACTTGGGGTCTGTTGTTACAGCAAATGGTGGAGTGGAAGCAGATGTACGTCAGAGAGTGAATGAAGGGTACAAAGTGTTGGGGCAGTTAAGGGAGTAGTAAAAAATAGAGGGTTAGGCATGAATGTGAAGAGAGTTCTATATGAGAAAGTGATTGTACCAACTGTGTTGTATGGATCGGAGTTGTGGGGAATGAAAGTGATGGACAGACAGAAATTGAATGTGTTTAAGATGAAGTGTCTCAGGAGCATGGCTGGTGTATCTCGAGTAGATAGGGATAGGGACGAAGTGGTGAGGGTGAGAATGGGTATAAGAAATGAGTTAGCAGCTAGAGTGGATATGAATGTGTTGAGGTGGTTTGGCAATGTTTATAGAATGGAAAATGGCTATCTGCTAAAGAAGGTGATGAATACAGGAGTTGATGGGAGAAGTACAAGAGGAAGGCCAAGGTTTGGGTGGATGGATGGAGTGAAGAAAGCTCTGAGTGATAGAAGGATAGATGTGAGAGAGGCAAGAGAGCATGTTAGAAATAGGAATGAATGGCGAGCGATTGTGACGCAGTTCCGGTAGGCCCTGCCACTTCCTCCGGTGCCTTAAATGACCGCGAAGGTAGCAGCAGTAGGGGATTCAGCGTTATGAAGCTTCATCTGTCGTGGATAACGGGGGAGGGTGGGCTCTGGCACCGTAGCAGTACCAGCCGAACTTGGTTGAGTCCCTTGTCAGGCTGGGAGGAACGTATAGATGAGAGGGCCCCTCTTTTTGTTTCCTTTGTTTGATGTCGGCTAGCCCCCAAAATTGGGGGAAGTATCTTGGTACATATATATATATATATATATATATATATATATATATATATATATATATATATATATATATATATATATATGGTAGTCTACATAAGGAAAATTGAAAGAAGTGTATATGTAGAAATGCTGTACAGTTTCCTCCGGCAATGGACCTCTTCTTGAAGCGTTTATCATACAAAGAAATAATACACACGTTTGTACATACAGGGAAGGCTTCAAATTGTCAAAAAAAAAAAAAAAAAAAAAATATACTATTACTACCTTACAGGCAAAAGTTGGGTGGTAATAGTATATTTTATCCGTTTTTTTTTATTTTTTATTTATTTTTTGTCTTTTTTTACGATTTGAAGCCTTTCCCGTATGTACAAAAGTGTGTATTATTTCTTTGTATAATAAACGCTCCAAGAAGAGGTCCATTGGCAGAGAAAACTGTACAGCATTTATACATATACACTTCTTTCAATTTTCCTTATGTAGACTACCATATTTTGAGTTATCTTCGTTGTGAGGAAGATTATATATATATATATATATATATATATATATATATATATATATATATATATATATATATATATATATATATATATATATATATATATATATATATATATATATATATATATATATAATAATAATAATAATAATAATAGATAATAATAATAATATTAGGGAAGTGGGGAATGTGGGGAAAGGAAGAGTACTCCTGGATACAATCCGGTTTGTAGCTCAAAGGCAGGTACTCGGGATGGGAAACATTAAGGAAATAGGGAGAAAGAGAAGTAGAGGAGAAGAATCAAAGAGAGGGGCAGACCCTCTTGCGATATTAGGGAATTGGTATTATTAAGTTTCTTTCATATATATATATATATATATATATATATATATATATATATATATATATATATATATATATATATATATATATATATATATATATATATATAGGCCTATATATATATATATATATATCCATTTTCTACCAAATAATGAAAAGTATATATGTATTTTCATCTAAACTCTGATATGTAAATAAATCTTTTGAGTGTTTGATAAGGAAATTTATTATGTTATGGTGTAATGTTTCTGTACTGCTGATGGAACTTTGTTTTGAAATATATTTATTTTGTTTACTTCAAAGTCTTCATTGCTGTTAATGTGTATTTATGAAGCAAAAATTAAGAGCTGTTTACTTTGTAATGTTGTAAGTCACTTAATATAAAATACTTTTTCACCACTGTAATTAATGTTATTTTATATATAGATACCCTGTAACTAGGCCTAGCAGTATAGTTAGGTTCCTATATACAGGGCCTTGGGCAGAAAAGTAATTTAAAAGGGGGGTTGGATTTGGAACTGGTGGGTTAGGGCTGAATGTAGATGTGGGAGCGGGGGGAGGGGGGGTTGTCACTAGGAACCTTGCCCTGGGGCGGCAGCTAGGTATGTGAGAGCCCTGATTGAACAAGAGCGTTTTCTTGTCTAACCTTAATAAGTGATCTGGAAAACAATCTTTCAAGAACTGCAATTTTCTCAAGACAGAGTCTACCTCCATCAAAATTAACAACAACAAGAACAAAATCCGAGGCATCCTCTCCCAACTTCCTTTTCAGGAATAATTACAGATCCAGACCGTAAGCCAAGGCTATTTATTAATCTGTAATGAATTTATACCCCTAAGTGTTATATGTTACGTTAAATTTATGTACATTGTATTGCAAAACTTGAGAAAATGTCTTGTTTTTGCATGTATATTGATGTAAAAATAAGATAATTCGTTTCATTTCATATATGGCTATGTAAAAATAAAACAACTTTTTTTTTATATGGTAATGTATTTGTAACTCAAAATATCATTATGTTCTGGAACGGGAGTTCTAGATACTTTTCAAAACTACTGTACTTCGGCTCCGGCGTCTGACGAACGTGAGTTCAACAGGATGATTTGAGAGTGGGTTCTTGGAGCGTCGCTATTGCGTAATGTTAGTCTTGAACGATCCAGAATCCTCTAAAGTCTCCTAATGTTACTGATATAAAAGTACATGTGCATGCATGCGTAGATTGCCTGGACATTATTCCCGGACGGGACTCTTAGACAGTCAGTCATGGCCCCCAAAGGTGAAAGACCCGATCGGTGTGGTTTTGGTCTTGCTAGATCTTGGCTCACAAGAATCTGCTCAAGAGTATTGCTCTGCCCAGAGCAAGCTTATATTTCAGAGTAACTAGACACATATGCAAGAAAATCAGCTTGCCCAAGAGCATGCACAGTCAAGACAGGCCCTTAGAAAGGATGCACAGTCAGTCAGCCCCGAGGCATAACTGCCGGCAAGGATAACAGAAGTAAAGATTAAACTAAACCAAAATAGTAACAGTGTAAGTAAAATGAAACAATAAATTATTCTTTTTATTATTCATTATACTTAGTTGTGTAGACTTCGAATTTCTAACTAATCTGCGTTGCATCTTACTTCATGATAGAATCTATTTTTGGGTGAAAGAGCCATGTCGTCCTGATGGAAGTTCCTTCGTTGGTAGCTTCCTAAGTTATATGTGACTGTGATATATCCCAGAGAATTTACCGAAGGTACCCAGAATTCTAACTACTGGAGCGAGTATCCCTTAAATCTCTCCAAGGGATATCGCGTAAGGACGTATCTTGACACGTCTCATAGCTATTTACACCCCAAATAGTCTTTCGTTACGAGAGGAATGTGGCAAGAAAAAATAGGAGAGTCTTAGAGAGGTAAACACTCGACTCTCCTAATGTACTGTAAAATAGTTCGGGCTTCCGCCGCTATGCGGCGCCACCAACCATTATTCCGTAGCTTTTAAAGTATTTATTACAGATACAGTACCATAGGGAGGGATAAACACACTTTAACCAAAGGAGGGTGGGTCCATCAGGACGACATGGCTCTTTCACCCAAAAATAGATTTTTTGCCACGCTCAAAATCCGTTTTTTTGGGCTTAGGCCATGTCGTGCTGATGGAAGTTTACCAGAGCATTAATATATCTGTGGATTTAATTGTGCCGTTATCTCGAGTTGACTATTTACTAATTGGACATAAAGACCAAAGACACTTGATGTTACCGCAATACATCAATCAACTGAGCACGTCATGTGCCAATTCTTCCTGCCCCCTACAGGGAAAGTCTGTATAGACTCTAGGAAAAAACCCGAGGATAGTGAGTTCAAGGAACAATTTAGCAAACAGAAGTATATTGTGTCATATATACGTAAAGAGTAGTTTGTATCAGGTACTGAATAGAGTACTGTACCTCCCAAGTCTGCCAATCAGACAAGTTTATGTTCACGTAGGAATCATAATACAGTAACAAACATAGTACAACCAAACTTATCTGTTTGCATAATAAGGGATCTTGTCCCTCAAGATCTTAAGAGGATCAAGGATGCTCTGAATATAAACAGATAATCTTACGGTGAGATAGACGTAAAGATTCCTTCCATAGTTTATTAACAAAAAACACAGAAGTTATGATTAAATCATGTATTTTATGCTATACATAGACATAAAAAGCATAATGGTAATAACAAAATAATTAGGTCTCGTCTACCAGAGAAACATTGCCACTCTATGAAATAGGAAATTTCATTGAATGTTATTACTAAAAACATCACGCATAAATATGCTGGCACACATGTCAAATATTATGCTTATGTTCACTTAACTGAGTAAGACAGTATACAATGTACATATTGACACTCAATATCATGATATACCGAAGTCTATCATGTACACCCTTCGCTAACAGTCCCAATTAGTGCACTGTCCTTCGCTGTAATCAAACTACAGGCTTTATTACACAGCCTGCAGCCACCACATGAAGTTTTATTTCTTGCAGTTGCCTCGCATAGTGTATGAAAAATACTCTGGAGGACTTCCAAACAGTATAAGCACGCAGATTATCAAACGACATAGTTTGGAAAAAATTGAGAGACGAGGCAACCTTTCTCGGATCATGACCTGCAGGTGTACTATCAGGATCCGCTCTGCGAATAAAGTAAGTGATTTTCGCCTTTATCTGTTTCAAAGATAATGTCGAACCAGATATCTCTCCCCTAAAAGGTTGGCCTTCCCTAAAGTCTGAAGTTCTACGAAGATAGACCTTTAAGCATTCCACTGGACAGAGAGATGCTTCTTCCTTCAGAGAGCAGATTCTCTTAGTAGGTAGCTCATTCTTGGCGAGAAACGTCGGATCCGGAAAGAGATTTAGTTCACCATTTGGTGTAAACTGTATGTGGCCGTCATCCCTCGAGAGGGTCACTATTTCACTAACTCTGGCTCCTGAGGCTAGTGCAAATAAAGATACCACTTTCTGAGTCAAGTCTTTCTAGCGAGCAATCTTCGTTGTTCAAGGTCGAAGCCAGATGAAGCACCTTATCCAAGGACCATGAAATAGCCCTAGGAGGGGCTGCAGGTTGAAGTTTAGCACAGGCTTTAGGAATCTTATTGAAGATTTCATTAGAAAAGTCCACTTGGAAGGCATAAAGAATCGGTCTAGCCAAGGCAGATTTGCATGTCGAAATCGTATTAGCCGCTAGTTCTTGTCCGTGAAGATGGATGAAGAAGGACAAGCAGAAATCCGTAGAAATCTCTTGAGGTTTCTTCGCCTTAACAAAGGCCACCCATTTCTTCCAGGAAGATTCGTATTGTCTTCTTGTTGACTTTGACTTGTACTCTTCTAAGAAGTTAACACTTTCTGCTGAAATCCCGAACCTTTTCTTGACCGCTAGGGTGAGAAAACATGAGATAAAGGTTCTAGGGTTTCTCTGATGAAGCGTAGACAGTCGATTTCTGTACTAGCTGAGTCAGAACTGGTTCCGGCAACGGGATCAGCTTCAGGTGTAGTTCTGTTATCAACAGAAACCATACACTGCCTAGCCACTTGTGGGCCACTATCGCTGCCCATCCCCGAAAGGATCTCAGTTTGTCGAGTGCTTCCAACAGAAGGTTGGTTGGTGGGAACAGGTAAATCCTGGACCACCTGTACCAATCAGGGGACATTGCGTCCGTAGCTTCCGCTAGAGGATCCTCATACGGGGCTACGTACCGGGCCAACTTCTTGTTGTCGCTCGTTGCGAAGAGATCTACTTGCAATCCTGGGACTTTGTTCAATATGAACGAGAATGATCCTGCGTCTAGGGACCATTCGGACTCTATCGGGCTGAACCCGGATAGAGCGTCCACTGTCATATAGTGGAGTCCTTGAAGGTGGACTGCTGATAAGTGCCATTTCATCTTCTTGGACAGATGAAAGATTGCTAGCATCACATGATTTAGCTGACGCGATCTCGAACCTTGTCGATTTACGCATCTCATAACCACTTCGCTGTCTAGAACCAGACGAATGTGGATTGAGCGGCGAAGTTTCAGTTTCTTCTGGGAAAGAAACACTGCCATGGTTTCCAGGTAATTGATGTGGAAGGACTTGAAGAGGGGGAACCAAGTTCCCTGTACCTTTCAATGATGAGAATAACACCCCCATCCTTCCTTTGAGGCATCCGTGTGGACGGTGACTGCAGGAGGGGGTGGTTGCAAGGGTACTTTTCCTCTTAAGCTCTTCACTTCCGACCATGGCTTGAGAATTGATCGTAGACGACTTGGTAGTGGTCTTAGTAGATCTCTTCGATCGTTGTAAGCGAATTTTCTCCAGATCCCTGATGCATCTTATAGTCGTGCTCTCAAAAGTGGGTCCGTCAAAGAGGCAAACTGGAGTGACCCCAACACTCCCTCCTGTTGCCTTCTTGATATTCTTCGGGATTGAAGAAGATTTTTGACGGCCCCTTCTATCTCCTTTCTCTTTGCCATCGGCAACGAGAGGCAATGTGACTGTAAGTCCCAGTGAGCTCCCAGCCACTGGAACTTTTGAGCTGGAGACAGCCGAGACTTTTTCAGGTTTAT
This sequence comes from Palaemon carinicauda, assembly GCF_036898095.1. Lineage (NCBI taxonomy): Eukaryota > Metazoa > Arthropoda > Malacostraca > Decapoda > Palaemonidae > Palaemon > Palaemon carinicauda. Next base: position 16,805,925 of record NC_090749.1, read on the forward strand.
CTTGAACCCTAGATACTCTAGGAACTGGATCACTTTTATGGAGGCTTGCACGCATTCCTCCTTGGATGCTGCCCACACCAGCCAGTCGTCCAGGTAAGCCATTACCTGAACACCCTTGAGGCGTAGTTGTCGAGTAACTGCATTCGCAAGCTTTGTAAATATTCTCGGTGCGATGTTCAAACCGAAGGGCATGGCTCTGAAGACATATCTTTCCTGGAGCTTGAACCCTAAGTAAGGGGAAACCTGACGGTTGATTGGTACATGCCAGTACGCATCCGTCATGTCTATGGAGACTGTGTATGCCCTTTTGGGCAGAAGGGTCCTTATGTGCTGAAGCGTCAGCATTCTGAACTTGTAGTTCACAAAGAACTTGTTGAGTGGAGATAAGTCCAGAATGACTCTGAGCTTTTCCGAATCCTTTTTCGGAACACAGAATAGCCTTCCATGAAACTTGATGGACTTTGCTTTCCGTATTACTTTCTTGTCCAGTAATTTTTAAACATATTCTTCTTAAACTGGGGTTGAAGGTTGGAAGAAATGAGGAAAGCTTGGTGGAGTCAGGTTCCGACTCCATCCTAGTCCCATCTTGATCAGGCTGTGGGCCCAAGGATCGAAGGTCTACCGATCATGAAAATGGAGAAGTCTACCTCCTACTGTTGGTTGGAGGATTTACCTCCTTGGCCACGTCCACCCTTGTAGCCTCTTCCTCTGAAGGGGCGTCTAAAGGAACCTCGAAAGGATCCTCAAGACTTTGGCTTAAAAGAAGCCGATTGCCTTTCAAAGGCTGGGGTGAAAACTGGCGACTGTGTCGCCAGTGTTTGGGACACCAGTTGAAAGGTGGTGGTAGGTTGTGCCACTGTGTGGGACACCGTGGCCACAGGAAGCTGTTGGTGTTGCTGTCTTGGTTGAGAGGGCAACCGAGGTCGTTTAGACTTGTTCTTCGGCTGGGGACGTCCTTCAGCTGAAGATTTCCTCTTTGAGGATAAACCCCACTTGGAGAGCAGATTTCTGTTCTCCGAGGTAGCCTTATCTACGACCTCTTTGACCACATCACTAGCAAAGAGGCCTTTTCTCCAGATATTAGAAGCTATGAGCTTCCTGGGTTCGTGTTTTATGGAGGAGGAAGCAAACACGAACTCTCTACAAGCCGTCCTGGCCCTGACAAAGTTGTACAGGTCCTTAGTTACTGTAGCCAAGTGAGCCTTGGCAAAGACCACATACATGTCTGGGGTATTGGGAATGCTAGCCATTGTTTCTAGCCCTGTTTGGAGAGACATAGACGCAGCCAGGCGTTCTTTAGTCTCGTGTTCTCTTCTTAAGAGAAACTCTGACAGCTTTGGGAGGTCCTCGTTGAACTGTCGTCCAGCGATATCGGCCTCCAGCTTCCCGACTGAGAAGGTAACATGAACCTCCTTCCAGTCTTTAT